>NW_015546051.1:847106-858577 GCF_001515605.1 Sinocyclocheilus anshuiensis | reverse complement strand
AGTGACAGGTAGGCCTACAATAAAAAAAGGGAGAGACAGAGCTATTGGGGAAAATGAAGAAAAGTAAAAAGGGAAGTGAAGGTGCAGTTCAAGAGACAACTTTAATTCTTTTTCACGGCCCCAGACCAAGGATTTAGACCTTTTTATGTAATGGCCATTTAAATAATAGGGTTATCTGTGGTTTCAGAATTTTTAGTGGGTCAATAGGCTATAAACAGAAAAAAAGAGGCCAAAATGATACTTTTTGGGGTACAACAGCATGTCACTGCAGCAGTACCCTTAAAAGGATGTATTTTTGCCTTTTACCCCTAATAGGTAAATCATATTATACCTTATGTGTACGAATTACTATAAGGTACTAATATGTACCTATTAGGGTACAAAAAAAGGTACAAAGATGTTCTTTTAAGGGTACTGCTCCAGTGACAAGCTGTTGTACCCCAAAAGGTACCATTTTGGCCTCTTTTTTTCTGTGTGGCCTGGATGAGTGTGAGATTTCCCGGCCTGAAATTGCGTCCCAGTCCGGCCCTGAAGCTTATACCTTCTTGAGCTGAAAACATCCCTCAGGGCAATAGATCAGAGCTCTGATTTTAGGCTTTTTTTCCCCATTGCAAAGGACTGTTTTTTGTTTGTTTGTTTATTTTATTTATTTACATATTTTCTTACTTACATTACATTCATAAAGATGTATAGTAAATACCAGACCATGCTAAAGGGTAAAGTGCTTTTGACAATCAAAGTGGACAAATACTTTGTTGTTCCATGGGGAAAAAATTACATGAGGGAGAGAAAATGATGACAGAATGTTGGGTGAACTGTCCCTTTATGCAGGAGCAGTAGCCTACAAGTGTAAAGCCCAATAGAATATGGAGTTTTTGACAAGGCATTTAGACCTTCTCCAGCACTCCTTCAACTCACATTGTCTTACTCTTCATGCATTATTAATGGTTCTGGGTCAATGTTCCTGTCTTAGAGACTTGGGGAATGAGTCCGAATTCCAGTGACTGAAGAAAGCTGTGTTAAAGCCCAGAATGCATCACATTGGAAATCTTTCTCAGCTCATAATGGGAGCCTGAGCAGGCAGAAATGAGAGTGAGGGGACTGCAGCAACTTCCTGAATAATGTATTCTCTCTTCACACACGATAATCCGCGGGTTATTATCCAGTCTTGAATTATTTTCAGCTGCTTTCAGCTTTGCAGTGTCTTTATTATCAGTGATTCACATTTGATGCCCATACTATTGCTGGTCCATAGCAATGCGAACAGATTTTATATCCTTTTTTAAACTATACTGTATTGTACTGGTGGATTATCAGTCAGACTAAACTATTTTTGTTTAGATATTCACTCTACTTAATTGTTTAACAAATGAATTCACTCATAGCACAGGATGTGACAGGCTCTCCATGTGAAGTTAAAGATTTAACTGAAGGCTACTCACTCCGTAGTGTAAAAAATACAAAATAAAATAAAAATTGACTGACAGCAGGACTGTGCTGTAGAGATAAGAGAACAGCTCAGGCCACTTGGGGGGACTGTCAGCAGCAGAGCTTAAAGCAGTTTGTGACATTTGCAGGGAAGTCCTGAGTCTCCAGCACCATCAAAAGTTCTCGGGATGGCTATAATGACAGATCCAAGAGATGGATTGTGACAAGTCAAAAATCACCAGCGTTTAACACTTTTTTTCACCTTAACGTGTTGACAGATAACTTTCTGAAGCCTGTCATTTGATGCTAGCCGAACAACAGTTAACATACAGGCATTTCATTTAACTTGCAATTAAGCATCCACAGCCATTACATTCAGATCACACTTGAGTATATTCTTATTATATTATTTCCTTGATAAGTACTCTTTTTATAAGTATGCTAAAGTGTACTTCTTTTTTTCATTCTTTCAAATACACACAGCACAGTGCTGTTTAAGCACATTTAGTGCCTGGTAAGCTGGACTGTGTGTGATTAGCAAATGAGATACTGACTGTTTAGTAAATATAATGTCAAGCTGAAGTATTATACGCTGTAGAATCTACATTTGTTATTGTATTTCTGATGTTATCTATTTTATCAGTGAAGAAATTCATAAAGTCATTACTGTGTTACTGCATTACTGTGCACAAATGCACACAGTGACTTAACAACGCTGCTCTCATGGTCTTCTTTGGAAGAGACCGGAAATTCATTGACTAGAATTCTTTAATAAGGGGTGAAGATGAATATGGAACTACTGCTATAAATCATTGATAAAAGTAAATTATATATTTTAGGGACAGCAAATGATAGAAAAGATACCCTTAAAGAGAACACTAAGGGGTAAAATGCAATCCATAGTGATTGGTTTGGAAATGAATTGACAAAAGTGAATGATTCAAATTCATGTGGACACTTGTTTCTACCAAGGGATACAAAGAAGTAAAAACGTATTGTGACTTTATCTCACAATTGTGGCTTTTTTTCTCACAAATCTTAGAGTGGGAAAAAAATACATGTCAGAAATAACAACAGCAAAACATAATTGTGAGATGTACTGTAAAATAAAAAATCTTCTCAAAAGAAAAAAAAAGTCATAATTGCAAGACATGCAGCAAACTCAAAATTCTGAAGTAAAAAAGCCATAATTGCAAGATATAAACTTAGAATTCAGAGAAAAATTGTGAGATTTAAACTCACAATTCTGAGGTAAAAAGAAGTCTGAATTACAAGATGTGAACTCATAATTCAGATGAACTCAAGTAAAAAATACAAATAAAAAAAAACATCACTGCGAGATGTAAAGTCACGTTTGTGAGTTTATAACAACTGTAGGTAACACTTTACTTGAAGGGGTGTGCATAAGACTGACATGACACCTTCATAATCATGACATGACACATGTCATGAATATGAAGGAGGTTTTATGCATGTTTATGACAACTGTCTTTAAGTGTCATTCGCTCAGTTATGTCATTTTTAATGCAAATATGACATTATTTGACCTAACCCTAACCTAACCCTACCCCTACCCTTACCCCTAACCATAGCCCATAACAAAGAAATCTCAAACAATGTCATCTTTGCATTAAAAATTACATAACTGAGCGAATGACACTTAATGACAGTTGTCATAAACATGCATAAAAATCCTTCATATTCATGACACGTGTCATGTCATGATTATGTAGGTGTCATGTCATGATTATGAAGGTGTCATGTCAGTCTTATGCACACCCCTTCAAGTAAAGTGTAACCCAACTGGATAATATAAACTTTGCAAATCCAGAAAAAAAGTCAAAATTGTGAGAAAAAAATCACAATTACCTATCTCATTTATTTATTCCATGGTGGAAACAAGCTTCTATAAAAACCTAGCTAATAACAAATAATGAGGCTTACAAATTATAAATTCATGAAGTATTCATGTTAATGAAAACAAATTCCTGTCACAGCAGCATTCGGCATTCCCATATCACAAATTTTGACAGACCACAGAATACACTCACACAGTCTTCAGTTGAGAGTCGGGTGACAGGGGTTTTGAGGATGACAGTGAGGGCTCTCAAAGAGATGGACAGCATCCTCCACCTAATATAACCTTATCATCTCCGGAGCAGGCAGCTAGTCAAGCCTGGCAGAGCCAAGCACTGGGGCAAGACCTCTCCCGCCAGACCCACGTGTAAAGAACACACAGTTCACTTAGAGCACATCAGTCTTCTGCGTGTTTAGTGCATGTTAATGGATCTGTTTGGCAGATTGGATAAGTCAGAATTCAAAGGAAGACTCCCACTGATTGTGATCCTTTTATTTGAGGGTGTTTTATTCTGATACTTGATATGCTTTGGTACGCCAGCTGACTTTTAAATAGAATCAAATGAATAAACGCTGGGAATGAATTAATTTGATGGTGCAGGAAGGCCAGCCTCAGCAGAATGAGCCGGTATCTATGTGTGTTGCGGCGGGAAGGCTCTGACTCAGTGTGTGAGTAACTCAAGCAGGCTGTAATGGGCAGCTGAAATCCTCACAGAAGATTCGAGGCCTGCGCCGGGTTCACAGATAACAAGAGACTCGGGAAATGTCATCTCTATATGCCTCACTGTTTACACAGCCAATCGTGTACAAAGGAAACAGGAAGACCTTCCCTGGGTTGATCTTTTATTGACTTTTCTGCACTGTGGTTAAAATGACACACTCCTTCCTGAAGATCTTATATTTATCATTTTGCCAACCCAGAGTCAATAATTCATCTTGTCACTATTGTTATATGTGGATGGAAGCATTTTTCTCTAGATGCACCATCATATATTAAAAAGAACCATGTGTGTGTGTGTGAATGTATGCAAAGCACTCAGTCAGTCAGTAAAACTCTGTATAGCAATTGAGAAAAATGCCAAAGTTTAAATCTAAAGCAAATATGGCGAGTGGACGGCGTTTCAAGTCGTGGGGTGGGGACACACACGATTTGTGCGTCATCTGTTTGGGAGCGGAGCATGCACAGGTAGCTCTCGAGGGGGCTGCCTGCCATGATTGTGAGCTTCTGGCCTCTTCGGCGGCACAGTAGACACAGTCGTCGAGAGGTTTCAGGAGGTGAAGAAGCAGGCGGCGGCATTCCAGCGCTTCCTCCCTTGCCGCCCCCAGGTCTTTGGGACTGCTGAGCGGGAGCAGTCCCAGCCGTCTAGCTCCTCATACTGCCAGACCCAGAAGCCGTACTCCCCCGCAGAAAGATCAGGGGGCGGGGAGGCGCTCTTGGCCGGGGTCTTCTAAACAGAAAACGGATCTGCGGACCTTCATTATGTCCAAGAGGACCTCGGCCAAGCGGTCCTGACATTCCACCGTCAGGACCGCGAGGGCAGCCCACCCTGGGGAGGAGAGGTACACACCTCAGTATACGGTGCCCGATCATTCTCAGTGCCCTCGGGGAGACTTACTGTTACCTCTGCCACCCCCGGTGCTTCAGGGTTCAGTAGGCTCCCGCGAGCAAAATTCCCAGCTGCCGCCCAGCGACGGTACGGCACGGGAGAGCTCGCCCCCTAAGATGAGGGCACTAGAGAGCCTAGATCAGTTGTTCCCTGCCAGTCAACTGCTTCATGGCACCGAAGTGGCTCCTCTAGTAACACCAGACGCCAGTCTCGAGAGACTGGTTCCCTTAGTAGATTTTCTGGCTGCGTGGAAACTCCTGCCGAATGTCTCACAATGGGTCCTGCAGACTGTAGAGAGAGGTTACAGAATTCAGTTCGGTTCTCGTCCACCTTGCTTCAACGGGGTTATTCCTACATTAGTGGGCCCCAAGCAGGCTCTGGTATTGGAACAGGAAATAGAAACTCTCTTGAGGAAGGAGGCCATAGAACGTGTTCCTCCTCTCGAAAGAATCAGGGTTCTACAGCCATTACTTCCTCATTCCGAAGACAGATGGGGGGGTTGCGTCCGATCATAGATCTGTGTCTACTAAACCGTGCTATCAAACAATTTCGGTTCAAGAGGGATTCGACAACGATACAGGCATAGTTGTCTCCTGCTCGTATCGAAGCGATTCTCACAGCCGTGAGGGGAGTGAGAGAAGGCCAGTCACTTACTGTCAATCAGTTTCAGAGACTGTTGGGTCTGATGGCAGCTGCGTCCAATCTGATACCTTTGGCCTGCTGTACATGAGACCCTTGCAGTGGTAGCTCAGGGCCAAGGGGTTTTCCCTAAGGGGCAACCCACTTCGCAAAATCAAGGTCACGCGGCGATGCTTACGTGCCGTAGACATGTGGAGGAAACCTTGGTTCCTGTCTCAAGGCCCATCGCTGGGGGCTCCGAGTGGCCGCTCTGCCCGGGGTCTGTGGGAAGGCCATCATCTCATGTGGCACATCAACTGCCTGGAGATGTTGGCCATGTTTCGAGCTCTGAAACACTTCCTTCCAGATCTAAGGGGGCATCATGTGCTTGTCCGCAGGTGGTCTCCTACATAAATCGACAGGGGGTCTTCACTGCAATTCCTCCTGTGGGCTCAGGGAAAGTTCCTCTCGCTAAGAGCAGTCTACATCCTGTGGAAGATGATAGACATATCAAAAAGTCACTGCTGATATATTTACAAACCAGCATTTAGTACTAAAAAATTAAATTAAATTAAAATGTTTGCAGAGTTAGCAATAAATTTGCCACTCTTTTTTCTATAGAGTTTAGCCTGATGTTCCTTTTTTTTAACTGTTCATTAGCTATCCTTTCACATTAACATCCCCCATCTCCACCATGTCATCCCAGCCCATCCCTGGAGGAGACATTTTGTGCTTTGCCCCTGTTGCTCATGGCAGATGTCCACACTGACTACATTACCAGTCAGATGTGGTTTGCTTTAAAGAGTCTGCTTTGACGACGGATGTCACAGCTGTAAGAGGCGGCATGACACATCTCTCTCTCCTCATAAGACATTGCACTTCATTTCATACAGCCATATTTTCAATTTTCACTTTTATAAGCATTTCCAGTTGCCTTGAACTGAATTCTACCAGACATTCTGACAATTACAGTCAAATTTATTACACAAAATGAGCTAATTTCAGTCAAATATTTCTGAATGTTCATTGCACCTAATAGAAAACATTATGTGAACTCACTAACTAATTATATTAAGCAGAACTCAATCTGAGATTTCCTGTTCCCAGCCTGCTTTGCCTCAGACTGTGGAAGGAGGAAATGTTGACATAAATTGTTAGATGTTTTGCATAAGATTAATATAAGGGGAGATTTGTTAGTCTTTACTGTTGTTATGTTGTGATTTCTGTGTGAGTTTTGGGGGATATCCACTGATATATATAAAGACTGGATTGCTCATAGAGCTCTAAACTGCCATCAGGCGGTGAAGCCACTGCAAGTGTTCGAGCGGACATCGTACTATTCCCTACCGGCAGAGAGCATCATTGATTGACATCCAAAACACTGACTTAAAATCACCTGATTTGAAGCGTATTAGTCACACAAGATTATTTTTTTAAGATTTGTATGTAAATTAATTGTTACTTCAGATGTTATCTGCAATGTTCATGGTCTTATCGGGCAGGATAAGCAATATATTTAAATTGTTTAGGTGGGTGTGTCTGCTGCGCACTGAGACACAGGTAACTGTTCCAACATAAAATGTAATTATGTACGTAATAATGCAGGACATATATCTGGTATTAGTATCAGAAATTGATTCAAATATACAATGAGTAATAAAATACAAGCCACTGTTACTACATTGCTCTATGTTGCATTGAAATTCAGAGCTTACCAGGCATCATCTTGGAAATAAAGCTTAATCTCTTCAAGTCCATACCGTATGCAGTCAGAGTTATTTCTCTGAATAAGTTATGATGTGTATATTTTTAAATGAATGAGACCAAAATAGAACTTTTTGGTTTAAATGAGAAGCGTTATGTTTGGAGAAAGGAAAACAATGTATCTTATCCTGTCTGTGAAACATGGTGGTGGTAGTATCATGGTTTGGGCCTGTTTTCCTGAATCTGGGCCAAGGCGGCTTGCCATCATTGATGAATGAATTCTGAGCTATACCAGCAAAGGAAAATGTCAGAACATTTGTCAGAGAACTGAATCTCAAGACAGAGCGGGTCATGCAGCAAAGACTGGTTAAAGAAGAACAAAGTTAATGTTTCGGAATGGCCGAATCAAAAGTTCATAGGAGAAACCCCACCAACATCACAGAGTTGAAGTGGTGCTGTACTGAGCAATGGACAAAACTTTCAACAAGGCGTTGTGCAGCACTGATTACCAGTTACAAGAAACGTTTAGCTGCAGTTATTGCTGCAAAAGGGGGTCACAACTGATACTGAAAGCAAAGATCCACATACTTTTGGCACTCATTTTTTCTCAATTAATATACAGTATATATATTGTAATTTTAAGTTATTTATGGTACTAAATTACATTCATGGAATATATTTATGGTTATGATTTATTTATTACCTGATAACCTCTTTTTGAGCATAGACATGAAAATGAAATTTCCAACTTAAACTGTTGTAAACCACAGACATAAGTTTGCCTCTTTTTAAAGAACACACTTGGCAGATTATTGCTGAAGTGAAAAATGTTTTGTAAAAAAGCGAATCTAAAAAAAAAACAAACAAACAGAATTTTGTTTATATATATATATATACGCGCAAATTCTATGGCGTTTTACTAACATTACAGTTTTCATTGGGGTAAAATGTTATGTATATATGTTGAATTAATCATTAATTTAACCAACGTTTAAATCATCACCTGCTTCAAAATGAATGCTGTTAACGAAATCATTGTTGAAACATTTGCAGTTATAGCCTACTGTACAATTATAAACACTAACAAAATAACATAAACAGGGAATAACTGTACAAGGCAAATTAAGGTATGTGTATACAAGGCATAAATCTTCATTCAGATTTCAGAATGAGCACTTTGTCTTTTGAAGTGCATATGTTGATGATTTCGTCTGTTCGATGTTTATCATATTCATCTGATGTTCACTACTGTAATGTATATGAATGTAACTGCAGGGGAAATTCCCAACATTAAACAAATAACCGTCTGCATGCATAGGATGTTTGCATTGTTCAAATGTACAGGGATACTTCAGATATAAAAATGCTGACATGTTAGGTGATGTTTTCTCATTAAAATTGTACGATTTCCTATTAATTCAATAGAACATATGGGAATACTTGGGAATACCAATATGGCGGCGTGGTGGTTTCACTTTTATGACGTCATGAGCAATCCAGTTCTCTATTATAGATTAGTGGGGTTATCATTGTGCTAAAGAGTTTCAGCTGTATAAAATAATTAATCAGAGTTTAATTGTATTTTAGGAAATATTCGTTTAGTGAACTCCAGTGAAATAAGTTTACAGAACTCATTTCTAAAATGTTTCTTAAATGAATTGAGGCAGCTGGTTTACTCAAATGAAATTAGTTATCATAACTCGTTAGGTTTTACAGTGTAGAGAATGGAGAAATGTCAGTAAAGTACACTGAAAAGATGATTTTTCAAATTTGTAAATGAAACAAGGATTATTGGAGTACATTATTTTCAAGAAAAATACTATTAGTTTGTATTTTATTTTTTTTTATTTGATGTTTAATTAAATGTGTCACTTGCTAATTCTTTGTAATTGTTTCTGAAATTTACTTGCAATTTCTGAGTAAAAATTGTTTCTACACTTTAATGTGTTGTTGTGATGTTTTTTTATCAGCTGTTTGGACTGACGGCACTCATTCACTGCAGACGTTCCACTGGTGAGTAAGTGATGTAATGCTAAATTTCTCTGAATGTGTTCCGATGAGGAAAGAAACTCATCTACACTGTGGATGGCCTGAGGGTGAGTACATTTTCATCTTGGGTGATCTATCCGTAAATTTTCAATAGAACAGTTTGAAAAGAGAAAAAAAAAATGATAAAAACAATTCTGAAAACAATGTGAAGCATCACATTTAATAATATTTTATTCCATATGTTTATCAGTAAGGTACATTGTGGTATGTTATGTTAAAGTACATGTTATGTTTATTAGCAGTACATGTTCATAGCATTTTTTGAGAGAGAGAGAGAGAGAGAGAGAGAGAGAGAGAGAGAGATACAATTTCACCCTTGGTATAACTAAAATTGATCAAGCCACAAACTACACATACCTTGGGTTGAAATTCAGTGCAAACGGAAACCTCAACTTGGCCGTGAATTAACTGAAAGAGAAAGCAAGAAGGGCTTTCTATGCCATTAAAACATCTTTCCAATTTGAATTACCCAAATAAAGCTTCATGTTTTTAAGTGCGTACCGTATGTAGTCAGCGTTATTTCTCTGAATAAGTTATGATGTGTATATTTTTAATGTCCTGATTAAGCAACCCAGACTCTCTGCGCAAATTCTATGGCGTTTTACTAACATTACAGTTTTCATTGGGGTAAAATGTTATGTATATATGTTGAATTAATCATTAATTTAACCAACGTTTAAATCATCACCTGCTTCAAAATGAATGCTGTTAACGAAATCATTGTTGAAACATTTAAAACATCTTTCCAATTTGAATTACCCATTAGAATCTGGCTCAAAATATTCCAAGCAGTTGTACAACCAATTGCACTATATGGCAGTGAAGTTTGGAGTCCTCTCCTAAATCATGAGTTTGAAAAAAGGGACAAAAATCCAACTGAAGCCCTGCATACAGAGTTTTGTAAAAGTGTCCTTAGAGTACAGAGAAACACACCTAATGATGCATGCTGGGCAGAATTAGGCCAATACCCTTCATAACTCCAAAAGAGCCATCAAATTTTGGATACATCTAAAATTAAGTGACCCCAACTCTTATCATTTTAAATCCCTTAAAAACCATGAAATTAATGCTGAAAAGAGCCCCCTCATTCAGCTGGTCCTGAGGCTCCACAAACAGACTAACCAGACTAACACGACTAATAATAACCAGCCTCAGGACACTGACACCCTCATCCACAGAATCCGGCCCATCCAAATGATTCATGCAGAAAAAGACATCTACCTAGCTTATTGGAACGAAACAACACAAATTCAAAGTAAACTGCTATGCTATTTGGCCCTAAAGAGAGATTACACGACAGCAGAATATCTGAGCACAGTGAGATCACAAAGGGAGAAAAAAAAACATGACAAGGTACAGACTCAGTGACCACAGCCTGGCTATAGAGAGAGGCAGAGCTGGCTGCCCAGAAAGAGCATGTTATGCCTGTACTGTAACCAAGGAGAAGTAGAAACAGAGCAACACTTCATAACCACCTGCTCTAACTATAATGACATTCAAAAACAATTCTTTCCCAAATTTGAAATTATTTGTCCCAACTTCAAAAAGCTGGAGAATGATGCACACGTTCAATATTTACTTTGTGAAAAAGGAGACTTTGTGAGCTGTGGCAAGAGCGGATTCCAAATCTTCAGTACTTATCTTGCTGGATCTCTCCGCTGCTTTTGACATGGTTAACCACCATATCCTCCTTTCAACCCTATTGGCAAAGGGCATCTCAGGAACCGCACTCAAGTGGTTTGAGTGTTAGCTCTCAGATAGGTCCTTCAAGGTGGAGAGTTGAGGTGTCCAAGTCGCAACATCTAACTACTGGGGTGCCTCAGGGCTCAGTTCTTGTACCACTTCTCTTCTCTGTCTACATGGCATCACTAGGTTCTGTCATTCAGAAAAAAATGGCTTTTCATATCACTACTATGCTGATGACACTCAACTTTACCTCTCATTCAAGATTCAAAATTCAAGATTTTTTATTTGTCACATACATGGTTATATAGCGAATATATGACCAGCAGTAAGTCAGGTCCGCTCCATGGACAGTGCAATTATTAAAGAATATAAACACAAGAAAATTATATATAAATATAGGTTATGGAAAAAGTAAGATAAAAAAATAAGAATAAAATAAAACTGTAGATATAAAATATACTGTAGACTTAATAAATATTAAGATGAGCAGGACTGTACAAGAGAAGAATGTGCAAAAAGGTT
>NW_015546051.1:844301-846454 GCF_001515605.1 Sinocyclocheilus anshuiensis | reverse complement strand
TGTGTAGAGAGAGTAGAGCAGAGGACTCAGGACACAGCCCTGTGGAGCTCCTACGTTCAGGGTGATGGAGTTGGAGGTGAACTGGCCTACTTTCACCACTTGAGGTCTACCAGTGAGGAAATCTAGAATCCAGTTGCAGAGTGAAGAATTCAGGCCAAGGTCCATGAGTTTAGAAGCTAGCTTGATGGGGACTATATTATTCAAAGCTGAGCTATAGTCGATGAATAGCAGCCTTACATCGTTCCCATTGCTGCTGTCAATGTGCATGAGGGAAGAGTGCAGGATGTGAGAGATGGCATTTTCAGTAGATCTGTTGGGGCGGTAGGCAAATTGAAGAGGGTCCGAAGTATCAGGGATGGAGGAGCAAATGTTGTTCTTTATAAGTTTCTCAAAGACCTTCATGACTATTGACGTGAGGGCAACTGGACGATAGTCATTCAGGCAAGAGGGGTTATTATTCTGAGGCACAGGGATGATGACAGATTTTTTAAAGGGGGTGGGAACCACCGTGGTAGCAAGGGACTCATTAAAGATGGATGTAAACAAACCAGCCAGCTGATCAGCACAGGACCTCAGAACACGGCCAGAAATCCCATCAGGACCTGCTGCTTTCCTGACGTCCACTCACTTTAGGGTCCTCCGAACCTCGTCCTCCGTCACAGTGATTACATGATTATCACTGCTCTGTCTGCAGCTTCCTGACACACTGATCGGCAGAGTCGTGCTGCCTCGATTTCATTCAAAGCGGCTGTAGAAAGAGTTTAACTCGTCAGCCAGCAGCGGGTCTGCTCTCACAGCTGCAGAGGATTAATTTCCAAAGGCACAGATGGTCCTCAGTCCCTGCCACATGCGTCGGGAGTCACTGAGCTGAAAACGGGACTCTATTCGCTCCCTGTATCGGAGTTTGGCGGCTCTTACCGCCCGTCGGAGATCATAGCATAATGCTTTGTACTCACTCATGTTCCCTGACGACAGACCGGCGTTGTATGTGGCAGTGCGTTTGTTTACTGCGGCACGGATTGTTCTGTCCACCCACGGTTTTTGATTTGAGAAGGTCCTTACAGTTTTTGTATCTGTTGCTTGTTCGGTTAGCGTGTTTACAAAGCTTAATGCTACATCCGTGAACTCGCTGATGTCAGATGAACTCGCTCAGAACATGTCCCAGTCGACGTCATCAAGAGCCGTCGCATAGCTTCTGCTTCTTCTTGGCCTGTAGCATAGCTTCTGAGTGGGAGGACCAGCGCGTCACTACTCACTGCACCAGGGGTTCTTGAACGAGCCTTTGTTTATATTCCCGGTGTAAGGAAAATGGTGGCATGGTCCGATTTGCCAAAAGCCTGTAGTGAGCGAGCTTTGTAGGCATTCTTATACTGAGAGTAGCAATGATCCAGTGTATTCGGACCTCTAGTTGGACAGGATATATGTTGATAAAAGTTCGGCATGACCTGCCTGAGGTTGGCTTTGTTAAAGTCCCCCGCGATGATAAAAGCAGCGTCAGGATGTTTGTTAATGTAACCGCTGAGCACATCGTGAAGCTTAGACAAAGCCAAGCTGGTGTCTGCCTGTGGTGGAATGTAAACAGCAGTAACAATGATCGATGAAAACTCCCGGGGCAGATAGAATGGGCAGCAAATAATGGATAAATGTTCCAGATGAGGCGAGCAGGAGTGCGACAGAGTGGAGATATTACTGGGGTCACACCATGTCTTGTTAATCATGAAACACACTCCACCACCATTGAATTTACCGGCCTCGGCTGTTCTGTCCATCCTTAAAACAGAGAAGTTATCAGACGGCGGATTATCCCGTGGTGTTTCTTAATCCGTCGCCGCGGTGGGTTATTCAAGTCTCCATTGTTCATCTCGGCATTCCGGAGAATCTCAGATGGCCACGATGAGTTGGAGGATAAAGTGTCCTGAAACAGGCTAGTGTAGCGGTGTCCAATGTCCAAAAGTGTTCCTTTGTCGTAAGTGATCAGTGCAGACGATATGTGTGTAAAAAGAGAGAGCAAAAGAAAGTACAAAAGTAAATAAAAGCACAATCTAAGTGGAGCAACCTGGACGGCATCCGAACTCAGCGGCGTCATCTTGGTGACGCTAGCTTCTTGCACCTCAGCTTGTCTAACAGACATTTCTTGCTGGATGAAGGACCAT
>NW_015546051.1:842187-844210 GCF_001515605.1 Sinocyclocheilus anshuiensis | reverse complement strand
TTCCAGCTTTTTTTTTTTTTTTGACCCTCTAACTCTAGCACTCTCTATTCTAATTCTATACAAATAAAAATAAACTAACTAGCTTTTCTAATCTTTTTGTGTTATATATTTTTGTTTTCTTTTTATTTATTATACAGTTATCAAAAGCAAAAAATGCCTCTAACACTAACATCTGTTTTTTTTTATTTATTATATAATAAAAAAAAAAAACTGCGTTAAGCTAACTGAGACTTGTAAACCACCACTGGCTCTGCACCCCTTTAACTAAATTAATTACTTCAGACTTATGTGCCCTCTAGAAGCTTGCGTTCTGCAAGTGAACGTCGCTTTATTGTGCCATCCCAAAGAGGCACAAAATCACTTTCACGGACTTTTAAACTAAATGTTCCCTCCTGGTGGAATGACCTGCCCAACTCAATCTGAGCAGCTGAGTCCTCAGCCATCTTCAAGAATTGGCTAAAAACACATCTCTTACATCTTTTTTTTTTTTTTGACCCTCTAACTCTAGCACTCTCTATTCTAATTCTATACAAATAAAAATAAACTAACTAGCTTTTCTAATCTTTTTGTGTTATATATTTTTGTTTTCTTTTTATTTATTATACAGTTATCAAAAGCAAAAAATGCCTCTAACACTAACATCTGTTTTTTTTTATTTATTATATAATAAAAAAAAAAAACTGCGTTAAGCTAACTGAGACTTGTTATAGCACTTGCATATCATTGCTCTTTTGTTGATTTTGATTGCTTCCATTGTCCTCATTTGCAAGTCGCTTTGGATAAAAGTGTCTGCTAAATGACTAAATGTAAACGTAAATGTACTGCATTCTATCACAGCATGTGAATCATCGGACAAATATTATCATAGCCTGTAACCATCCGCAAATGGGTATTTCAGGGTGGGTGTCAACAAGAACACTGACCTCCTGTTTGATTCTCAGATGTCAGTGGGGCACAGTGAAAATTTACACTGGGTGAGTCAATATATCTCTGACCCGATGCATCATTGATGAAGTGTCACAGAGGCCTGGAGGAATGGAGACAGAGACGTTGCCATTTTCAAGCATTAGTCTGTATCGAAGTATAACAAGGGTGCCGTGTGCGAGATCACTCCTCACCTCAATTAATTGAGTTTAATGATATTAATTTAGTTTGATACATGGCAGACTATTGCTGGCACTGGAAAGCAGCGGAGGAACGGTTATACGTTGTCCACAGAGGAACACGGCAAAGTCTGTGGTGACCAATTCTGTCATATTAGCATTTTTTTGTGGATAAGTACTCAGTGAAAAAAGCTAATAATGACTCAACAGCTGTTCAATTTGCAATTTATTGACTTAATTACTACTTTCAGTGAATCCCTATTTTTTAACATGTGGTGGTCCCATTAATTTTCCCCATGTGGAAAATTGGCAAACACTTAAAGCTGGAATTCCAAGTCTTATGCACAGAACCATGTTGAATTTTAAATTGATTTTCAGGGGAATCCTTATTTTAGATGCCTCCTCTATTCTATTCAAAGGTTCAAAGGTCACAAGATTAGAGGAATGTTTGGCTTATTTTTATATGAACACAATGTCTTATTGCATTTGAACATGCTTTCATTCATTCATTCTCAACTGAAATATTACGCACACACACACACACACACACACACACACTTGTATTTGTGGTTTACGGGGACTCTCCATAGGTGTAATGGTTTTTATACTGTACAAGCAGTATTTTTCTATCACCCTACACCAACCCTACAACTAAACCTACCAAACCTACCCCTTAAAGGGGTCATATGATGCGATTTCAGTTTTTGCTTTCTCTTTGGAGTGTTACAAGCTATTGGTGCATAAAGAAGATCTGTAAAGTTGCAAAGACTAAAGTCTCAAATCCAAAGAGATATTCTTTATAAAATTAAGAGTCAACCACGCACTCCTAAAACAGCTCATTCTAACACGCCCCCACATGTCTACGTCACGATGTGGGAAGATTTGCATAAAGCCGCCCAAATGTTCACGCAAAGAAAGTC
>NW_015546051.1:831890-838381 GCF_001515605.1 Sinocyclocheilus anshuiensis | reverse complement strand
TAAACATAAACACATTTAATTACACCAAATACACAAAATAATGTTCTTTTTAGGAACATCATATGACCCCTTTAAAGAAAACTACTGGCAGTTTTTGAATTTCATAAAACACTGTTTTGTATTTTTTTAAGCCTTTTGTTTTATGGTTTGCCCTCAAGGCACCCTCTCAACATTTTGAACAACATCTATGTCATGCTATGGATTGAGAAGATCATTTTGCATATGATCAGTATACATACATACAGTAATGATTAATGGATGGCTATGTATATATTTTTTTTTTATCTATGTATAAATAAAAATTAAACTCATTTTTGTATAAGAGTACATGAAAGAGAGCAGTGCATAGAGGAAGAGTGGTAGGATGCTTTGTTTAGCTGTGTGGGCTTCAGTGCTGCAGTGTGTCTCATGGTGAGTCTCATGCTGAAAGCTCATTCAACAGAATCAGAAAATAACAGTACAAGCTTTAAGACAAAAGCAATAAAGACAGACATTGGCAGGCTGAAAGAGAGAGAGAGGCACAGATAGAAAGAGAAAATGAGAAATACTGGATGGCAAGATCGCCTACTGACTGTATGAATGTCCTTGAAAAAAACAGAGGTGATAGGGGGACTGAGAAATGAATGAGGAAAACAATGTGATGGAAGTGAAAAGCAGACGACTACTAGGATAAAAAAATAAAAAAAATAAATAAATGAAATAAAACAAAGTTGAAGAAATTCCCGAAACCAAATATATCTCACTTGAGCTTGAATGAAGCAATATTTAAAGGGATAGTTCACAATAAATTGAAAATTCTGTCATTTTTTGGCTTACACCCATATAATTTGATACATAATATTTTTATAAATCTGAATTTAGACATTTAAAACCACTTCACGAGTTCAGCAAATAGTAAGCATATTTTGGCGTGCTGTCCTGGGGGAGGGCGCCGAGCCCGGAATAAGAACCTAGTATCATACTAAGTCTTGGCCTGTCACACAGCGGCTACCGCTTGCTCTTGCATAAGCTCTGAAAGGAACTGTCTCAACAGACCAAGAAGTAGCAACACCCTGTTAAAGTAGATATCCTAGGATACCTAGGTGGAGTGGCACCCAAGGTGAACGGGGCTCTAAGCAGCTCAAGAAAGGGCACGAAGCAACCACGTGAAGCCCTCACCATATAGGATTTTAGAAAAGAACGCAAAGAACTAACGTGCAAACTTACCACAATGTGGATTTTAGAAAGTGCACAAAGCCTTCATGTGCACACTTACCATAACATGGATTTTAGGATACCGCTCTAAGGGGGCTCTCGTGGCACTCTGAAAGAGCAGCTCATAGATGGAATGGTGCATACCAAAACCAATATGTTTGAGAGTCACCAACTCGATCTAAGGCATAAAGCTGGATTGGCTAGCAGTAAATCTCTAGCTGGGGGGGGCAAACACCCAGCTCTCAAACGAGAGGGGAGCTCAACCTACCGCATATTCCAGTGCTGGAACAGCTAGCAATGATTTACTTAGCTGAGGGAGCAACACACCCAGCTCTTCAAACGGTTGAGTGGAGCCCAAGGTACCGGGGTCTAACCAACTCAGAGAAAGGGAACGAAGTTATAATGCGTAACCCTTACTGTACAGGATTTCAGAAAGTGTGCAAAGTCTACGGTGCACACTTACAACTTATGTGGATTTTAGAAAGTGTGCAAAGTGCTCAGCGTGCACACTTACCACTACTGTGGATTTTAGAAAGTGCGCAAAGTGTTCAACGTGCACACTTACCACTATGTGGATTTCAGAAAGTGCACAGAGCTTAGCGTGTGCACTTACCATAGCATGGATTCCGTACAGGATTTCAGAAAGTGCGCAAAGTCTAGCGTGCACACTTACCACTTATGTGGATTTTAGAAAGTGCGCAAAGTGCTCAGCGTGCACACTTACCACTACTGTGGATTTTAGAAAGTGCACAAAGTGTTCAACGTGCACACTTACCACTACGTGGGTTTCAGAAAGTGCACAGAGCTTAGCGTGTGCATTTACCATAGCATGGATTAACATTTCCAGGCATCTGATCACAGATACTCGGAGGTACTGGGCCAAACGGGAGAGGCAAGCTCAAATACGACCCTCTAAGGCGAGGGGAGCAATGCCTGAGACAGCATACACAAGAAGGTTCTTGCAAATGCCACCTATACTTCACGCTCAATGCCTCAACAAGAGGGGATATCCTGGAGCCCGGACATCCACACTGCGTCCTCTAGGCTTCCTGCCATGTTTTGAACACAAGCTTCAGATGAAGAAGTGAATGACATGTTCTCCCGGCGCCTATTTATACTAATAGTCGCACCGGTAGTGACGTCATGGGCTGTCGCCGGCTAACGTGTTGTTGGTGTTTTTTCAATGTATGCTTCAGACACGGGTCACGACGAGGCATTCCCCATAGTGACCCCTAGAGGACGCAGTTCGAAGTTCCCTTGAAAGGGAACCACCTGTTTCGCGGCATCATGGAGTCCGATGCTTACCTTCTCAGGGTGTATCATGGCGGATGTACTACTGGCAGTCGGAGAAGAGATTGGATATGACAACATTTCTTTGGCCTCCTGGATGAATAAAGCGGTAGTGATTTTTGTTAAAGAGGAGAAGTTAGTATACCACCTGATAAGCAACGCGATTGTGGTAAGTGGCGATTTTGTTACTGTTTCACCGCTTGTTACACCCACGACAAAAGTCTATATATTGAATGTTCCACCATTTATTGAAAATTAGGATATTGAAGGTGCATTAGCTCAGTATGGTAAATGTGCTAGTGTGATTAAAACAATCCCATTAGAATGTAAAAATGAAGCATTGAAACATGTGATGTCTTTCAGGAGACAGGTGTTTATGTTTCTGAATGTGCGGAATTAGATGTGTCTTTCAGAGTAGTACATGAAGGGAAATCATATATGCTCTATGTCAATACAGATAGCTTGAACTGTTTGAGTATAGAGATATTGGACACAAACAGTTGGCATGCCCGCATAGAGCCCAGGCTAATGAGGAGACCGCAGGGTCTGACGGCGTATCTGTAGCTAACGTAAATAATACAGCAATGCAGTCTCAGCCTGAAGAGGACAGTATAGCTCAAAATGATGAATCATGTGAAAGCGTAGACGGAAAACAAAACAGAGGATAAAACAATGACTGTGGTAGAGGAACATGAGGTCTTGGAACATAGTACAGTCACAGTGGCAGAGAAAGTAAGTGAAAGTGCTCCTTGTGAAGTGGTTAGTATGGAAAATACTGAAAGATCAGATGATGTTGAAAAAAGTGAAGATTATGTAATGAAGGATAATGATACATTAAAGGATAATGATATAATGACATGAGCAGGTGTTTTTTCATGTAATTTAGATCAGTCATTCAGAAGTTTGATGATAATGTGTGCATGGTAACTGGGGGTGATTGGAATTGCACAACCAATTGTATAGTTGATAGGAATGGAGAGGAGCCTCATAATCAATCAAGCATGCAGTTGTTAAAAATTATAAACGAGTTTGACTTAATAGATTTGTAGAGAAGTAGAAACATAGGAGTTCGACAATATACATGGTAAAAGGTATCAGATAATCACGTTAATGGTGCAAGGTTAGACCATTTTTACTTGGGGAAGATTTACAATAATAAGGTAATGAATGTTTATATCTTGCCTAATGGGTTTTCAGATCACCATTTGATTACTTTTGATTTAAATAAAATAAAAAAAATAAAAAAGTGGTTAAACCTTGTTATTTTGGGCATTTTAATGTCAAATTGTTACAAGACATTAGTTTCTGTGAAAAGTTTAAGATTTGTTGGGATAAGTTGAAACCTAAGAAAGACACTTTTGAAAATATTGGTCAATGGGTGATTTGTTTTGTCAAAACTATAATTCATATTCTACTGCATTGATGAAAACAACAGTTAAAAGTTTACAAAGAGACATTGCTTTTTTTTTTTGGGAAAAATACATTTTAAATAATAATGGAACTGTGAATAATGAAACGTTAAACAAGATAAAAGAAGAACTTGGATCTTTATTTTTACAAGAAAAGGTAAAAGGAGCACTTATAAGATCAAGATTTTGCTCAATCAAAGATATGGATGCTCCTAGTGCTTTTGTTTTGTTTTTTGTTTTGTTTTTTAATCTGGAAAAAAGAAACGTTTTCAACAAAAACAGTTGTGCCATATAAAACGTCCGAATGGAACTGTAACTTCTGACCCTATGGAAATTAGGAAAATGACAGTAGATTTTATTCTAATTTATATAGTGCTCAGACTTGTGATTCTGGAAGTATTGCTGAATTGCTTTGTGATCTGCCTCAAAAATATATCTACATGTAATAGTTCATAGAGACCAGTCCTGTTGTATACCAGATAGATCAATTATGGATTTTTTTTTTTTTATTTAATTTTAATTAAAGTAATAATTTTAATTTAGGGGTTCTTTCGCTTGATCAAGAAAAATATTTTGATAAAGTTGATCATAATAATCATTTCACTGTATTAACACAATTTGTGTTTGGTGAGAATTTTATATCGTATATAAAATTGTTGTATTCAAATGCATTTGTTATGGTCAAAGCTGGAGGTGGTCTGAGTGTACCTATAATGATGTCCAGGGGTATCAGACAAGTATGTCCACTTTCTGGACAGTTATTTCAATTCCAGATTTAAAGAGTACATTTAAAATATGCTTGTTAGCATATGCTGATGATGTTACCGTGTTTATAAAGGGCCAAGATGATGTGAAAGTTTTAACGGAAATTATTGGAAAATATGAAAAGGCATCCTCAGCCACAGTGAATTGGGGAAAAAGTAAGGGATATATTATTGGTAAGTGGGGAGATGTAGGACCTCCAAAACTACCATGTGGTTTACAATGGGGCAGAGAAGGGATAAAATAATGAAGTGTTTTTTTTTTAGGAAATTAACATTTTCAGATAAGAAACCGTGAGGGATTGCTGGAGAAGGTGTCAGTCCGATTGTCTAAATGGAACTGGCTATTACAACAATATTCGTATAGAGGGCGAGTCTTGGTCACTAACAACTTGGCAGCCTCGACACTGTGACATAAAATGGCTGTTATGGAGCCTCTAGTTGAGTTGGTTTGTAAAATACAATGGACAATCGTGATTTTTTATTTTATATGGCAGCCTCGACACTGTGACATAAAATGGCTGTTATGGAGCCTCCAGTTGAGTTGGTTTGTAAAATACAATGGACAATCGTGATTTTTTATTTTATTAAATTTTTTTGGAGTAGGGCACTCTGGATCTATGCTGCAGCACTTTATTTACCTGTCCATGAAGGAGGTCAAAGGCTGGTGGATGTGAGAAGTCGGTTGGCAGCTTACAGGATACAAGCATCACAAAGACTTTTATATCACAAAGACTTAGCTTGGGCCTATACTGCAAGACTAATTTTGAAGAATGCAGGTGGACTCGGTTTGGATAAATATTTCTTCATAATGGACTTGGAGAAGGTGAGTTTGTCAGAGATCACTCCCTTCTATAAGTCAGTGTTACAGTCCTGGAAAACCGTTTCTAAAGTGGATCGGAGTAGTGATGACACAGGACACTGGGTTCTGGAGGAAACATTATTTTTTAATCCAATGATCCAAACAAGGCTTTTGTCTTCAGTAAGTGTATCTACAGTTCCCTTTCATGGAAACTTCGAACTGCGTCCTCTAGGGGCCGCTATGGGGAACGCCTCGTCGTGACCCGTGTCTGAAGCATACATTGAAAAAACACCAACAACACGTTGGCCGGCGACAGCCATGATGACACTACCGGTGCGATTATAGTATAAATAGGCGCCGGGAGAACACACCATCCTCTTCTTCGTCTTCATTGACTGTTTTTGTTTGAAGCGTGCATTTCTGTGGTAAGAGCGATCTCTATTCATATCATTATGGCGAGCACTAGCAAAGCGTTTAGAGGATGTGTGCATCCGTGTTGTCATTGTTTAACATTTGATGACACACGATCTATGCGTTATTTGTTTGGGCGAAGGTCACAAACGCAATGTCTCCGAGGGGGCAATCGGCGTGCACTGCGAGCGTTTTTTCCAAGGGAAAAAGCTCCGCTCTCGTTTGTCTCTCTTTTCGAGGAAAGAGGGGCAGCCATCTGCTTCCCGCGATTCAGGACCCGCCGCTGCTGAGGCACGGAAGGGAATTAGCTCGTGGGGATCGCAGGTGGATCTGGCCGATGAGTTTGAAGAGGGGTTTCCCTTCCGCGATCGTCGGCTGTGCACGAGAGTGAGCATCGAGGCGATGCGCGAAAGCGGTTATGAGAAGATGCCCCTATAGAGAGACGCTGGCCAGCTATCTCTCTATAGGTGAGAAGTCCTCTCCTAAGACTCCCTCCTTGACATCTCGCTCGAATGCCAGATCTCCCTCTCCGTGCTACAAAGCAGGCCGTCTCTGCTAGTGGCAGGTCCATGGCGGCTATGGTAGTGACGGAGGGACATCTGTGGGTGAACCTAGCAGATATCG
>NW_015546051.1:828175-828388 GCF_001515605.1 Sinocyclocheilus anshuiensis | reverse complement strand
TCACTATTCGGGGAACAGACACAGTCTTTATAGATTGGACAGCACAAGTACTTCTATCATTTAAGCGGGTAGATCACAAGTCATCAGGGCAGTTATTTGAGATTTGACTTACTAGTCATATGGTGCGTAGCGTGTTGTCCGACTTGTCCGACAGGAGTTCCGCTCCGACTCTGCTGGGGTGCAGGCCATCAGCGCGAAAAAGCTCCCAGAGCA
>NW_015546051.1:821048-827760 GCF_001515605.1 Sinocyclocheilus anshuiensis | reverse complement strand
CAAACATAGCGTTTTGGGATGCACCATTTCCATCTATGGGCTGCTCTTTCAGAGTGCCACGAGAACCCCTTAGAAGGGTATTTTTAAAATCCATGTTATGGTAAGTGTGCACGTGAAGTGTTTGTACACTTTCTAAAATCCACACTGTGGTAAGTTCACACGTTAGTACTCTGTGTTCTTTTCTAAAATCCTGTATGGTAAGAGTTACGCGCAGCAGCCTCGTGCTCTTTCTGAGTGGTGGGGCAACTCCCATGGCAATATGGTAGAGTTGGTACTTAGTGCTCGCCATGGTTTCTGGCATGCACTCCCCTCAGCATGGTGGCGTGGGTATACCGTTCCCCATAGTGAGCCCTAGAGGATGCAGTTCGAAGTTCCCATGAAAGGGAACGTCTCAGGTTACATATGTAATCATGGTTCCCTGAGTAGGGAACGAGACACTGCGTCCTCTAGGTTTCTTGCCATGCTTCGGACGCAAGCTTCAGACGAAGAAGTGGATGATGTGTTCTCCCGGCGCCTATTTATACTATAGTCGCACCGGTAGTGACGTCATGGCTGTCGCCGGCCAACGTGTTGTTGGTGTTTTTTCAATGTATGCTTCAGACACGGGTCACAACGAGACGTTCCCCATAGTGACCCCTAGAGGACGCAGTGTTTCGTTCCCTACTCAGGGAACCATGGTTACATGCGTAACCTGAGACGTTTTGAAGAGTAATGTGGTTGAAAAAATGAGACACCTCTTGGATGATGATGGGTGGAAGCCGGTTGGTATCCTTAAAGAAATGAAATCTGAACGTCTTGTATCAAAACTAATAGAGGATATTTGAAAAGTCTTACCAAGTGGCCACAGAGAGTACATTAAAAGAGGTCGGTCGATGGACTTAAGAGACACAGAAAAGGAATTTCCAAAAATCAAAGTGTCTCCAGTTATACTTGAGGAGAGTGTGGAACCCATTCAACTGCCCCCCCTCCATAAATCTTGCTTTTCCCATTCCCACGCTCTTTTTCTGGAAATTTTCACTGATCTTTCTGTTCTTCGGCTGTGTATTTGTACAGTAGCATTAGAAGCACAGATTTTATGTAATCAAAAGGGTTTCTGTTTACTAATTGTTATTATATGGATATGGAATTTTCTAATGTTCCTTACAGGGTGTTGTTAACATTTGATTATGTAATATTTTTACAACCAATAATAATTATAATCTAAAATGTGGCATTGGTTTTGGTCCTGCAGTGAGTGGGTGCTTTCATTGTTTTAAACACAACATAGCTTATGTGTGTCTATGGTGGAGAGACATTCAGTCCTTGACAGGATAATATGCATCATGCATTTATTTTTTTTTTTTCAGAAATTCACAAAATGGAACTCGGTGCTCATTGCGCCTTATGTTTTCTGTCATGGCTTTGTGACCTTGTGTTTGAATTTGTTTGCATGAGTCAACACAAGCTCATGTCCAGTGGGCAGACATTTGTTTTGCAGCAGAAACATGGCCTGGGTCCACATGGGGAAAGGACAGCTTTGACAGGACATTGACCAGGTGAGTGGACTAAAATCTGCCCTCACTTACAAAAAGCTTCACAATGACTAAAGTTTTTTTTTATTATTTATTTATTTTTTACTATCAGAGAAGCAAAGGCAACATGTAGGTGAAACATATTTGTTTAGAAAAATTGTACTAATCCATGATGTCATTACATGCAATGACAAAAGATGACATTTTAAGGAACTTCTACATTTATTTTAAGATGCGATGAAGATATGAGATAACTAACAAACTGGTAAGATTTGAAAACAGTTTTGTCTTAAAGTTTATTTTGTCTTAAAAGTAAAAAAAAAAAAAAAAAGGTTAAGCAAGTGATTGTTCTTACAGTATAACTGTAAGTACTGCAAACTATGTTTAGTTAACACATCTAAAATGAAAGCACATAATGAATTCATTTATGACTGTAATCATAAATTAATGTGCTCCCTCAGATCAACCTGGTTTCTTTATTCACACTAAAACCTGGTTAGAATCCATGTAATGACAGGGTCTATAGCACTAATAGCATGCTTTACAGTAGCAGTCGTTTAGCAGTCACAAAGAAAGTCTAACAGGGCTTATTAAGTGAATATTATAAGGCCAGATGGCAGTTTAAACTAGACTGCATGCTGTGAAGTCATCATTTGATTGCAAAAGTCACTGTGGAGACAGAAAACCCAGATTTCTCAATCTTCTCTCGACTCTTTGTACTTTCAAAAATGGTGTTAAGTTCAGGTTCTGTTAAATGAACACTGTTAGAATACAAAATATTCCCATTCTTGCATAATCAATGCTTGGAGTTTGTCCACCCACCTCTTGAGGATTGACCACAAGTTCTCAATGGGATTAAGGTCTGGGGAGTTTCCTGGCCATGGACCCAAAATTTCGATGTTTTGTTCCCTGAGCCACTTAGTTATCACTTTTGCCTTATGGCAAGGTGCTCCAGCATGCTGGAAAAGCCATTGTTCCTTAGCAAACTGTTCTTGGATGGTTGGGAGAAGTTGCTCTCTGAGGGTGTTTTTGTACAATTCTTTATTCATGGCTGTGTTCTTATTGTGAGTGAGCCCACTCCCTTGGCTGAGAGGCAACCCCACACATGAATGGTCTCAGGATGCTTTACTGTTGGCATGACACAGCACTGATGGTAGTGCTCACCTTTTCTTCCCCGGACAAGCTTTATTCCGGATGCACCAAACAATCAGAAAGTAGATTCATCAGAGAAAATGACTTTAACCCAGTCCTCAGCACTCCAATCCCTGTACCCAAACTGTTCTTGGATGGTTGGGAGAAGTTGCTCTCGGAGGATGTTTTTGTACCATTCTTTATTCATGGCTGTGTTCTTAGGCAAAATTGTGAGTGAGCCCACTCCCTTGGCTGAGAAGCAACCCCACACATGAATGGTCTCAGGATGCTTTACTGTTGGCATGACACAGCACTGATGGTAGTGCTCACCTTTTCTTCCCCGGACAAGCTTTATTCCGGATGCACCAAACAATCAGAAAGTAGATTCATCAGAGAAAATGACTTTAACCCAGTCCTCAGCACTCCAATCCCTGTACCTTTTAGAGAATATCAATCTGTCCCTGATGTTTTTCCTGGAGAGAAATGGGTTCTTTGCTTCTCTTCTTGACACCAGGCCATTCTTCAAAAGTTTTTGCCTCACTGTGCGGCTTGGAGTTTGTCCACCCACCTCTTGAGGATTGACCACAAGTTCTCAATGGGATTAAGGTCTGGGGAGTTTCCTGGCCATGGACCCAAAATTTCGATGTTTTGTTCCCTGAGCCACTTAGTTATCACTTTTGCCTTATGGCAAGGTGCTCCAGCATGCTGGAAAAGCCATTGTTCCTTAGCAAACTGTTCTTGGATGGTTGGGAGAAGTTGCTCTCTGAGGGTGTTTTTGTACAATTCTTTATTCATGGCTGTGTTCTTATTGTGAGTGAGCCCACTCCCTTGGCTGAGAGGCAACCCCACACATGAATGGTCTCAGGATGCTTTACTGTTGGCATGACACAGCACTGATGGTAGTGCTCACCTTTTCTTCCCCGGACAAGCTTTATTCCGGATGCACCAAACAATCAGAAAGTAGATTCATCAGAGAAAATGACTTTAACCCAGTCCTCAGCACTCCAATCCCTGTACCTTTTAGAGAATATCAGTCTGTCCCTGATGTTTTTCCTGGAGAGAAATGGGTTCTTTGCTTCTCTTCTTGACACCAGGCCATTCTCCAAAAGTTTTTGCCTCACTGTGCGTGCAAATGCACTCACACCTGCCTGCTTCCATTCCTGAGCAAGCTCTGCACTGGTGGTGCCTCGATCCCGCAGCTGAATCAATTTTAGGAGACGGTCCTGGTGCTCGCTGGACTTTCTTGGGTGCCCTAAAGCCTTCTTCACAGCAATTGAACCTCTCCCCTTGAAGTTCTTGATGATCCGATAAATTATTGATTTAGGTGCAATATTACAAGCAGCATTATCCTTGCCTGTGAATCCCTGTTTTTGTGTGATGACTGCAATTGTTTCCTTGCAGGTAACCATAGTTAACGGAGGAAGAACAATGATTTCAAGTACCATCCTCCTTTTAAAGCTTCCAGACTGTTATTCTAACTCAATCAGCATGACAGTGTGATCTCTATATATATATATATATAGCTTTTATTAATTTTATTTCAGTTTTAGTAATTTTAGTAAATCAAGTTAAGAAAGAAAGAAACAAAGAAAGGAAATAAATCCATTGGGAAGTGATTAGATTGCGGAAAGTGGGTAATAAATACCAGAATGGAGTCTGAATGTGCATTTGCAGTTAAAAGCATTCTTCGTGAGGCTTTTTGGAAACTTAAGGTTAAGTTCACCCTTAAAGGGATATTTCAACCAATTATTATTATTATTTTTTTTATCAAATACGTGCCATCGTATACTTTTAACTGATTTTAATTTTTCTGTTGAAAATTAAAGAAATGTATGTTTTTGTTCTTACAGTGAAAGTCAATGAGGTCAAACGAAATAAAAGTAGCCTAAAAGTAATATATAAAACACCAATGGTTTCATCCAAGCCTTCTGAAATTTTAAGGGCTGCGTTTCCCGAAACCTCCCTAACACTACGTGGTTCTTAAGTTAAACCTTAAAGTGGAAGTGAAGAAGTCAGTCAGGTGTACATTATTTAGTAAACTGATTTCCACTGTAATAAAAAAATATATAATAATATATTTATATAATGATTAATAGGTGCCGATCTATGTTTCTGCTGGTGGGTGGAGTTAGGATTAGGAAATCAGGTAGCGACTTCAACGAGGGGGTGCATAATCTGGCAGGGGTGCAGAATTTGGCACAATACCGGTTCCAGAATTAAATACTGAGGGTGTTTCAGAAATTAGTGAGTGTGCTCTAGCCTCAATGCACAAACATTTTCATGTATATATTTTGTTTTGTCTATTGCTCTTTCAAGTGTGAATTCTGCATGAATATGCGGATGTCATTCTTGAAACTTTGCAACGTGTGTGTGGCAAAAGAAAAAAAAAAATACAAATCTAAATGGATAAGTCTATACGAATATAATTCTTAAGTTGTAATACACCCAGTGTTCAATTAGGCTAACTTAAGTGTTTTCATGTAAATAATAAAATTGTCATTAGACTGTTGGTGTCACGCTATGCTGTAAACAAAGACACGAAGATGAAGTTTTAGAAAGTCTTTAATCCAACACACAGGGTAACTTTGACGAGACCGGACAAAGGAGACACAAATGGAACTGAACTGATATACACGTGATAACTAGACACACCTGAACATAATCAAATTAATAACCATGACAATCAACTCAAAGGAAAACAATACAAACGGAAAACAAAGTCCAAACTAAGGGATACTGTGACAGAGTACCCCCCTCCCGGAAGGCGCATCCTCACACCATGATGATGAGGGGATGAGGGAGTGGCGAAGGGATGGCACAAACAGGCAGAGAGATGCAGGAGGAGGCTTTGGAGGAGGACGGACAATCGAGAGGAGGACGACAAACAAAATCCAGGGAGATGCAGGTGGAAGCAATGACCAGGGGGGAGCCTTAAGCAGGAGAGGGTAAATGGAACCCCAGGCCACAGCCAGGACGTCCATGGTGGCATCGGTGGAGGGAGGAGTCAAGGTGTGATGGGAACAGACGGCGACATGGGGATGACCGGACACGATGACGGCGATGGAGGTAGAGCTCACTGCAGAGATACAGGTGCATCTCAATAAATTAGAATGTAATGGAAAAGTTCATTTATTTCAGTAATTCAACTCAAATTGTGAAACTCGTGTATTAAATAAATTCAATGCACACAGACTGAAGTAGTTTAAGTCTTTGGTTATTTTAATTGTGATGATTTTGGCTCACATTTAACAAAAACCCACCAATTCACTATCTCAACAAATTAGAATATGGTGACATGCCAATCAGCTAATCAACTCAAAACACCTGTAAAGGTTTCCTGAGCCTTCAAAATGGTCTCTCAGTTTGGTTCACAAGGCTACACAATCATGGGGAAGACTGCTGATCTGACAGTTGTCCAGAAGACAATCATTGACACCCTTCACAAGGAGGGTAAGCCACAAACATTCATTACCAAAGAAGCTGGCTGTTCACAGAGTGCTGTATCCAAGCATGTTAACAGAAAGTTGAGTGGAAGGAAAAAGTGTGGAAGAAAAAGATGCACAACCAACCGAGAGAACTGCAGCCTTATGAGGATTGTCAAGCAAAATCGATTCAAGAATTTGAGTGAACTTCACAAGAAATGGACTGAGGCTGGGGTCAAGGCATCAAGAGCCACCACACACAGACGTGTCAAGGAATTTGGCTACAGTTGTCGTATTCCTCTTGTTAAGCCACTCCTGAACCACAGACAACGTCAGAGGCGTCTTACCTGGGCTAAGGAGAAGAAGAACTGGACTGTTGCCCAGTGGTCCAAAGTCCTCTTTTCAGATGAGAGCAAGTTTTGTATTTCATTTGGAAACCAAGGTCCCAGAGTCTGGAGGAAGGGTGGAGAAGCTCATAGCCAAAGTTGCTTGAAGTCCAGTGTTAAGTTTCCAAAGTCTGTGATGATTTGGGGTGCAATGGCATCTGCTGGTGTTGGTCCATTGTGTGAAAACCAACGTCACTGCACCCGTTTAACAAGAAATTTTGGAGCACTTCATGCATCCTTCTGCTGACCAGCTTTTTGAAAA
>NW_015546051.1:811584-819165 GCF_001515605.1 Sinocyclocheilus anshuiensis | reverse complement strand
CTCTACCTCCTTTAGTGGACTTTGCTATCCTAGGTACTACCAAAAGTCCAGAGTTTTGCGACCTTAGGGAGCGTAATGGATTGTAGCATGGTAGAAGGCTAGTTAGGTACGCAGGAGCTAAACCATTAAGGGCCTCGTAGGTAAGTAATATATTTTGTAACTGATACGGAACTTAATAGGTAGCCAGTGCAGAGACTGTAAAATTGGGGTAATATGACCATATTTTCTTGACCTGGTAAGGACTCTAGCCGCTGCATTTTGGACTACCTGTAGCTTGTTTATTGAAGATGCAGGACAACCACCTAGCAATGCATTACAAGTGTCCAGTCTAGAGGTCATGAATGAATGAACTAGCTTTTCTGCATCAGAAACAGGTAACATGTTTCGTAGCTTGGCAATGTTTCTAAGATGGAAGAATGCTGTTTGGAGAGGAGGCTGGAGAGGAGGCGTGATAACATGTGATTACTAGACACACCTGAACATAATCAAATGAATAACCATGACAATCAACGATACAAACGAAAAACAAAGCCCAAACTAAGGGATACTGTGACAGATGGTTGTTGGCTTTTTTATTATATTATCCAAAGGTACATCAGCTAGCAAACCATCAGGCAGTAAAGGCTTAGGAGTCTATTTAAAGGGAATGATTGTGGTGGGGAGTTTGTTCAAACTATGGCCGCAATACAGTGAATGGTTGTGCTAAATCAATGATTGCGCCATCCGCGGAGCCATTTAGTTTATATGCTCTAAAACTTTAGTCTCCTGTCTACCATGTCAGAAGCTGCAGTTCTTAAAAAAAAATTTGTAAAAAAAAAATTGTAAAAAAAATGTTTAAAAATCACCGGCCACAGCAGTAAATTCAGCAGCTTTTAGATTTTGTTGGTCCGATTTTGTCAAGACAAACTTGTCGGAGCTACCCTCTCTGCCCCGAATGTTTTGCGTGTTGCAGATTTATTGAGTAGGTCGTCCAATAAGAGTAATTATTGATTTACAAAAAATAATGTGATGTGGCTGCTGGGTGGTCAACCCTGGTTGTGGAGTAAATGACGACACTATGGAAAATATATTATTATAATATAAATGACCCTCTCAAAGGCCAGTGTAGGCATACTGCCAGTTAGTGATACATAGGATACTGTCAGGGCTGGTAAAGGCAGAGGAATCAGTTGCAGGTATAACAAAGATTTATTGAGTTTCTAACACAAAACAGGTACTAAGCCACTGTCCGAGAGGGTAACCAGGAGAGATTCCAGCCAGGTCCGTGGAAGTGAAAGTCAGCTCAACAGGAGGCATCTAGGAACGGGGTTTCAGGGCAAAGGGCAGAGAGTAACAGTCCAAGAGCAACGAAACAGTCCAGCTCTCCAATGAACACCAAGGGACAGAGAATGGCGACGGTGGGAGGGAGAGGGAGAGTGTTCCTGGAGGGTGAAGGCAGAAGCCTGGCTGACTTAATTGGAATCCTCTGAGGCTGGTGGACCGTAAAAAAGGGCCTCCCCAAAAGGGTCTCACCCCTATTTTGATAGCTCCGCCCCACACATACGTACGCAACCCAGGCAACGATTAGTTCTGTGAAACTAAGCAAAACCAATGTTACATTGTGTCTACACCGGACGCGAGTGGCGCGGCGCGACAAAATACTATGGAACTCATTATAATCAGTGATGCTGTCTACACCATAGATATACAGTATATACATATCTATGGTCTACACTGGATGTGGCGCGGCACGACAAATCCCTGACAGAAAACTGCTGCTGCGTTCTATTCATGACGTATTGACACAAATTTCAAATGATTTTCAACGGTCGCTTTGTCGCGTTCAGTGTACTAGACAGACTTTAGCTGTTGCGGCGCAGATACGGTGTTACTCACCTATCGAGAAGAAACACAGCAACCTCGGCGTCTGATCACAGTCCTTCCACTCCTTGAGTTCTCTCCAGCGCTGGAAAGCCGATCCGATATTTACACGGGTTCTAATTCTTGTCTTATTGCCTTAAGCCTTATTTTGTTCCGCAGACGTTTTCCTCTTTTGTTTTTTTTATCCGCCATCTCTATCTTTCTGTCGCTCGGCTCGCTAATGTGAGCACTAAACGCTCTCTCCTCCACATCATGAGTAGACATGGCCCTTACTGCTGATTGGCTTCAAGTTTGTTTTGCTATTCGGCCCGAATTTGTTTTCTAAAGTGTTTTTGAAAAATCGCTTACCCCACCTTTAAGATGTACCTTTAGAGTCTTCGCAGCGCACTAAGAGTCAACGTTATCAGGAAACGTACCGAAGATCACTTATGATGAGCAGACCAAATGTTAAGTAATGTCATGCTATAAAAGAACCAAGGAACTTTGATATTTTGATGTGTTGCTACATTTGATTAGGGCTGTTTTTTTTATTTTTTATTATTGGTTAGTATTTACTAATATTGCTGTTAAACAGTAGCACAAATGCTAACATCATTAAATGAATGTGTCAAACTAAATGTGTCTAACTATTAACATGATTTCAAAAAAGTTGTTATCCAACAACAGTACTCTAAAATAATGCCTATCTACCCTTACCAAAAAGTAGTATACTTCAAGTTTATTTTAGTAAGTATAGTAAAGTTCAAGAATATTTTTTAAGTATACTTTATGTAGTAAGTATACACAAATCAGTGTAGTAGTAGTATACTTGTAAGTGTACTATTTCAATACTCCTTGGGACTAAATTGGCCCACTTTCTAGTATATAAAAGTATACTTTTAAGTATACTTTAAGAATAACAGTAGTCAACTGAGTACACAACTAGTTTACACCAAAATGTTTAGCTTGTACTGCAACTAAACTAAAAGTGAACTTATAGGTATACTGATAGTTTACTAATTAATCCTATTTTTAGTTTAAAAGAAGTATACTAATAGCACACTTGAATAAACTTATTTTTCGTAAGGGTAGCCACAGTATTTAACTGTTAGTGATCAAGAAAGGTTTAATTGCATATTTAAAAAAATAGATAGGCTCCATTTAATTTCATATTGACTTTAAGCTGTCTCATATTAAATAATTTCTTGGCTTGCACTGTTATTTCTTTCTCTTTCACACAGAGGAGTGATTAAGCCATGCCTCATGTGTAGTTGGTTATTTGTGACTCTTGTGTTTGTCTGATCCAACACCAGCAGCTCGCAGCACAGGTGTGAGCCAGGCGAAGGTGAAAGGCGATTGCCTGTCAGAGCGTGAACTGATAGATCATCCATCTGCTCTTCGTCTGACTCAGTGCTTACACCAACTCTCAAGGGTGATTATGGGAAATGAAGTCTTTGACAGCCTGATTCCCAGAGGCTTTAGGCCCTGCAGTTGTGCTTTCAGAGGTTTGTGCAACTTACTTTATGCCTCAAGATCACTCAAGCGATGTTCTGGAGGTGCTAAAGATTAGCTCTCACTGCCTGACACGCGGATCGTTTCATCTGAACAATGTTTTAAGCTCTGTTTGGCCACTAATTGATCAATTATTTGAAAACATGCTGATAAATGAGGGCCACTGAGAAGACAGCTTAAGATTACAGAAGCTAAATTAGGCTGGAGCGGAGCTGCTCAAGGCTAACTGGAGATTGTTTTGTGGTTTCTGGAGTGCTGGAGGATGTGGAGTGTTGGTGAAATTAGATGGTCTCCAACAAAGCTTGGGCTATTCATTATCTGCCACTTTAATGAACTGGGTTTTCATTTTTCATTAATTTCCAGAAGAATATACAGACATCTGCTGTATATATGATGTACTCAGTATTAAATTTTTTTATACATTTTGGTTCATTCTACTGTAGTCTGGTTGCATAAGCCCTAAATCACAAAAACAATAATTATACTATAACTATATCTGTCCACACCAAGAGACAGTAATGTTCTGTTTATTATAAGTGCACACTTCAATGTCTTCTACCGCTTTAAATGCTCAAGGCTGTCAATGTGTTTATTGAAAAATTTCTGAATGATAAAAACATATCACAATACAACTGTAACAATAACAACATGGTATATCACAATACAACTGAATTGATAACAACACAATATCATGACAACCATAATTATAACAATAATGCAAATAATATGTTATCACGCAACAACTATAACGATAACAACACATTATCACGGAACAACTGTAACAATAACATGATGTCATGAAACAACTAATGATAACAACACAATATCAAGCCACAACTATAGTGATAACATCACGATACAACTATAATGATAACAACACGATATCACAATACAACTATAATGTTAACAATGCGATGTCATGGTTAAACAATGATAACAGCATGATATCACAATACGACTATAACAATAACAACACAATATCACGATACAACAGTAAGGATAACACAATATTATGGTACAACTATAATGATAACAACACAATGTTACGATAGAACTATAATGAAAACAATAATTATCGCTTTTTATTTCTCCTCTTTCCTATTACTTGTTTCGCTTCTGTTTCAGTTTTTATAACCATTTCTTACTATGTGTAAGTAAGTTATTGTTTTTTAACGTGTGTTTGGCAGTGTTATTTTTTAGGATTTCTGATAAACCACTGTAATTTGATTTGTATTATTTGTATTTGTTATTTATTTTAACTTTTAGTTTTGGATCTGTTTTTAGTTGTTTTAATACTACAATTGATTGCTTCTGTTGTCCTCATTTGTAAGTCGCTTTGGATAAAAGCGTCTGATAAATGACTAAATAAATAAATAAAAATAAATAAAACAACATGATATCACGATATAACGATAACAAAACAATATCAGGATACTACTATAACGATAATGACACAATATCACGATACAACTGCAGCGATGACGACACAATATCACGATAAATCTATAATGATAACAACATGATATCATGATACAACTATAATGATAACAACACAATATCATAATACAACTGTAACTGCATGATATACCTATAATGATAACAACACAATATCACAATACAACTATAATTTGTACAGGACCTGTGCTTCTATCTAGAGCAATGTATTTGTGTGACATGACGAAAACTTAAGATATCATACGAATTGGCTCATAGAGAATAGTAAAAAAAAAAAAAAATCCTACATTGCACTTGTAAAATGTGGTAAATGGACCATTTTTCTCCATTAACCTGTAAATCTGTGGAACCTGTGCAACCTCTGGTGTCTGATCAAGAATAAAATAAACATTCACAAGACATAAAGTTCAGAAACCGAGATAATTTTCCTCTATTAACAGTCGGATTTTGTCAGAAAAGACATGTTCATAACACAAACTCAAAGATGAAAGCAGTCTTAAGATCTCTTTTAAGAGCGAAACTGTAGCCCTTTTGGTGAGTTGGAGCATGCAAGACATCGATTCCTCGTTTACATTCCTCAGGCCAAAATGATTCAGATAAATGAAGAAAGATCAATATCATGGATTGCTTATCTTTTTTAAGATCAGTTCTCTGACAAGACAATGAATGGCCGAAAGGAGTGAGTGGGTGTGTGTTCAAAGATGTAACTATGTGCGATCAAGAACTCAAACTGAGGGGTGTCGATACATTTGATCCAGAGAGAGCTCTATCCATCAGTCCCTGTGAATACAGCGCAGCGGGACAGGCCACCACTGGCTGACTCCATCTTTGATCCACATTCCCACTGAGTCCAAGACACTAACTCTGGAGTTGTGACGAAGCCCCTGGGGGGACCATTCACAGGGGTCTCTCTGTCTACAGGGTATTTAAAGCAACATTGTCTGGCCTGCTGATGGAAAAACGCAGACACAAACACATATTCAGAGCCTGCATTTTCATGTATTGTGGGTAGGAACATAACAATAATACTGATTTATAGTAAATAAAAACTTACAGTTGTAAATAAAACAAAAATAATTGTAGTATGTTTTACAATAAAATACTATTTCAGTCTTTCTACTTCAAAATCTTATGTTTAATTCAGTGGCTATGTTTATTTGCACAACTCTTTCATTCCAATTGATTAATCTGAATGTAGTGTTTACATGTATGCTTTACGCGTTTATATGTCACAAGCTTCAAATCAGAATTGTTTTATGACATGTGCACACTGCATGGATATAGAGAGTTTCCCACTCTTTGTGCATAATAACCATTCTCCTACACGGTTTCATTATTTGTTTTAAAGAGCAGAATTAATAATTATCCATTTCTGGATAAATATATATATATATATATATTTATATATATATACAGTATATATATACATATACAACAACTGTCTTACTATCATTAAGCAGCAAGTTACGAGTTTACTGAGGGAAAACTGTTAATAGTGAATATGTGGTCCCTAACCTAAAGTGTTACCATAATTTTCTTGAAAAAAGGTAGACAAATCAATCATTTATTTTGTCTATGAAATGCTTTTTAAAAAGCTTCTAAAAATCACTATCCATGTGCCAATGGGAGTTACTGAGTTACTATGGTGACTGGCAACTTTATTCAGTATTGCAAAATAATGCATGGTTAAAACTTCAGGAACAATATCTACCTCTCACTGCTTTGATGCTCTGATGCAACATGAGCAAAGCAAATCAAAGACATACAAGCGCTACTATAGTCTGTCTAATAATGATGGAAGTGTTTGTGTTTCCACACACGCACAGTTCTCCTCCTCTGATCTTTCCAGATGCAGAGTTTCTGTTTGCTTGTAAAGAGGTAAGTCAGTTAGCAAAGAATAAGTTATTGTCACTGAGACATACAGGTTATTTCTCGACCTTGTACATGCTGTTTTTTCTTGTATTAAACTGATTTGCATCTTTCTACTTATTACACAGACTATTAGTTTCCGCCTATGTGTAGGATTGTACATTTGGATCGCACATTCCAAATGCCAAATGCCTGCTTTACTCTTTTACATCACCTACACCACACAAGTCCGGTGAGAGAGAACAAAGTCAATAGTTGTGGAACTCTAGTAAGTAAGGCTGTCAAGGCTATTTTATTCACTTAAACATCGGATGAAGTGATTATTTTCTCTTTACTACAGATGATGACAATGTATTTTTCGATGAGTCCGCTATGTTAGCAATATTAATGTTACCTGCTTGAGGGAAAGGGTGGCCAGGTTTTCATAACAAAACCCGCCCAATTTCTACTCAAAACTAGCCCAAACTATCCATTTTTCGAAGGGGGTCCCCCGGTAAAAATCACGTTCCAGGGGCTAAAATAAACGTTATTGGGGTCGCTTCAACCCACGAACATGAAAAACAACCTGCGGCAACAGTAATAAAGTAGCCCAATTCCACGGGAAAACCGCGTATTTGGCAACACTGTGACGGATAGTAATGTCTACAACGGACATATATACATATCCTTACAAGTACAATTTTAGCTGTATTATTTGTGTCCCATCAAAAATTGCTCTTGAGAAATTGTATGTTTATCCCCCTCCCCACCCCAACTGTTAGACAAAATTTACGCCCCTGATCCTACCTAAGTTATAGTGAAAGATTTTCTTTTTTTAAGAAAGTGTCTAAAAACAGTATAAATGTTGCTGTATGATTGCATCACCGTCACCTTTCTGAGAGAAAAAAAGAGCCTAAGATATATATA
>NW_015546051.1:804452-811563 GCF_001515605.1 Sinocyclocheilus anshuiensis | reverse complement strand
CCAGCAGAATAAAATTAGAGGTAAGAATTTAAAAAGTATGACTACTTGAGAACATCATACATATCAATAATATTTAATTATATTTTATTTTAACTTCTTTAAAGGCATGAAATTGACTTTTATCTTGTAATTAGTCACATGACATCCATTGCTCAGCTCAAAAACATTTGTTGCTCACATGGTGAGTGTAGCACTAACAATACTAAGATCATGGGTTGGCATGAATTATAACTTGAATGCAGTGCAAGTCAATACTGACTACGGACTCATTATCCATTCTACAGAAGCCAAACAATCCTGAAAAACTCCCATCCCGCACACCTGTCTTTGACAGGCTCAGATCAGGGATGAATTATGAGCCGGACCAGGTGGGTCCATCGGGGACCTTCAAAGCCTCAGGCCTCAGAGGAGAGGAGGCTGAACGCCAAGGTTCTGTGGCCCCTTGATCTCTCGACACAAACACCATACGTGGGACACCTGCACCATTTAGTGCATATACAAGCTGTAAAGGCCTTCAGAGAGTCCTCTGCTAGCTGAACACCAGAGCCGGAGCTCCATGCCCCCCTTACACTAGATAGATATAGATGATTGGCTGATGTCATGCCAGCCTGTGAACCTATCAGTGTCCCTACTCCTTTTTGATTGGTTAACATGGTTTAAATCCTATGAACCTATCAGTGTTGGCATTTGATAATATAAAAAGGGAAGGGTTTGATTACTCGGGGATGCATCATCCTTGGTACTAGACCTTTGTGGAAGGACGTCATTATGAACAATGGATGGGGCTTGGTGAATCCTCCTGTTGTGTTTTAGCCGTTGAGCCTTTTTCAGCCTGCTAGTGGCCGGGGTCGTGTGTGATGAGCTACCATGCATTTTGCTACATGCAGGTGTAACTGCACATCCAGGGGTTTCCAGTAACTTGGTTGGAGACGAATGTACATCAGTGATGTGACTGCACTGCTGCTTTGTTTGTAGTGTTTGTTGGTTGACTGTTTTAACTTTGTCTGTCTTGGTCTTATTTTGGTTAACTTGGTTTGTATGGGTTCTTTTATTCATCCATGAGCAGCCATTCATTAACTTGAGTGTGAGTTCGCAGGGAGACAAGTAAAATAGTTGGCCTTGGTCGGCCATTTTGTTCCTCCCATTGGTGCAGATGACTGTTCATTTTAGGAGTAGAAACTTAAAGCGGGGGTTGTAGTCTTTTAGCGTGTCCACATGGAGTGCGGTGCGTAACCAATTGTATTGCTTTCAAAACTGTGTGGTGCATGTGGGGATGGTGTGAGGTGAAAAATCCAAAAGGCCCCCGCTGGCCAATTCTCTCCTACTGGTCATTTCTGTAACTGGTAGAGTTGTGTATCTGATTTGATTAAGATTGTGTATAAAAACCAATGTGTTAAACGATTTCATTTGTGTATAAATAAATGGCTTTATTTTTATACTTTGCCTATGTCTCCATGCTCACCCTGCCTTTGGCAATGAACCTGTGTGCCCTTGTATAGGGTTGTTATGTCCCGGTATATTCCGCGTGGCGTAGTCGATTTGTATCCATTGTTGTTGGTAATTTCCTCTACCTGACCACTTACTGCCACACTAGCAACATGCTAGTAACTTGTTAATCATGCTAACATGCTAGAAACATGCTAATGACATGATAGTAACTTGCTAATCATGCTAGCAACATGCTAGGTACTTGCTAATAATGCCAGCAACATGCTAATCCTGCTGGAAACACGTTAGCGACATGCTAGTAACTTGCATACTAGTCACTTGCTAATCATGCTAGCAACATGCTAGTTTACTATTTCTTATCTATTTAGCTATCTATCTGTCTATTTATCTATATATTTTTCTGATAGATTGTATTGCCTTTAAAACTACTTCAAATGAGTTAAAACTGAAAACCCTCAAACCTTAGCTTTTAAAACTACTTCAAACTTTCTGGCTAGGCTTTTTAAAGCCAACTTAAAGTTTGTCTACAAACTTTACTATCTAGTTCATTTTGATATTCAGTAACTTGTTTCACCTCGAAACTTCTGACCTTAGGCACCCCCCAAAATATTGAAATTAATTTAAATTTATTAAAAAATACATTAAAATAATGTATACATACAGTACAATGACTTAAATACACTTCTAAACCCATTTCTAGAACATGCTGATAAAAAAAAAAAACATTCTGATCATAGATAATGATCATAATTGTAATGGTACATATTTTTAAAGGTGTGTATATATATATGATGAAAAACTGTAATAGATGTCTCAGTGAATGTGGAACATTTCATGTAATTTTACAGTAAAATACTGTTAAATACTGTTTATTGTTACAATTTTGGGAAGTGAACAAAGAGCAAGTACATTTTCAGAATTCCCTAACACTTCATATTTGCTGGATTTCATTGAATATTATTCTTGTATAATATTTTTCTTATCAGTTATGTATATTAGGGTTTTATGCTACATCGTATGATGCAAATGAAAGTTTATTGCATTATTTTAGTGTCATGTTTGTTACCATGATGGTGTTTTGTAAACATTACTACGCTGTTTAAAAAAAATAAAATAAAAAATAGTTGCCTTAAAACTGTGTTCATTGAAACAAAAAAATGTAGTTAATACAAAGAAAGTGACAAGTTTACTCAACAGAAAGTATTATGTAATCTGAACAACATTAATTATCTAAGTTGATCTGACAAAAATAAATCTACTTGTGAAATTTTACCCCTTTTTTTTTTTTTTTTTTTTTGTAAATTTAAATTCTGAAAACCAACAATTTGTTAACAATAAATTTTACATTTTTTTTAATGTTTGTTTTACTTTGTATGAAATACATTTCAGTATATTTTTAAGTTAGTTAATTTTTATAGGACCAAAAAAAAAATTCCATTGACGCTTAAGCCCCTAAATTGTGCTTGTCAAACAAAGTAGGATAACGGGTAAGTCACTGTGGTAACCAGGAGACGTGACCTCCAAAAGCATGTGCCCAAGGCCTCGCAGGACCATAAAAAGTCCCTGGCTCAGATGTGGAAAGGTTCTTGTGTTCCATGTCTGGAGATGACAAACAGCCGGACGAGTGATTCTGGCATGTTTTTGCCATCCCTCTACTCCTAAGAATGGCATCATTATATCAAGAGCTATTTACAGCACGTTCTACTTCTCTGCGGCACCGATCCTATAGCCACAGTGTCTTTCTCTAGTTTATGACCTCATCTCCAGCGACCGCCACATTCAACGCCTGCGCTCCCATCATTACGGCTCATGTCGACATCCTGCCTTCCCTGCATACTTTATGTCTCGATTTATTTACCTATTATTCTGTGACTGCAACTGTGATGCTCCTGGAAGCTCCTTGGCTTCACCCATGCAAAGTGTGCCAAATAGATCTCCCATGAGGCGTCAGCAAGTTGTACTTCTTGCAAAGCCAGGCACTTTTTTTTTACACCTTAATCTCAACCATCATTGGAAGGGGAGACTCTCTTATTTGGACCATAAAACATACTGCATACCGAACGCCTTTAAAGCATATACTGATCCTGAAGGGAGGAGGAGAGCAAGTCCTCGCACAGAAAATGCAAGGTTTTGTACGTTAAGAATAGAGTTGGCTAGTGAAAGCGAACGTTTTTTTGATATTGAAATGGATTAAGTCCTCCTCTTTTTTTTTCTTCTGCTTTTCTCTGCATTAGCAGTTTGTTTTCAGTGCTGCATCCTTCGCTTCCTTTCACTTCCATTTTCCTCACATATGGGTGCACGATCAGTTTGGTCATATTTGCCCAGTCTGGCTCATTGATGTATTCTTACGAAAGGAGTGAAAACCGCCAGAAGAATAAAGGACAGAGAGGATGAAAGAAATATCTCTCTGAGTCACAGGCTGTCAGTAAAAGGGCTCTAAATTGGGGTCTTGAGTACCATTGTAGCCTGCTTTCAAAATCTTAAGGCCTGGATTACCAGCATAGTGCATTGTTAGGAAGACTGTAATGTCTTCGCACCGTCTTAGACAGATGAATGCGCATAAGCCGTCAAGCGTAATGCAGTTAATTCACAGGTGTATTTTCACACTGCCCTTTCATTTCACTCCTCCTCTATACATAGCAAAAGTGTGCATGTAAAGCTCAAAGCCACAATCAGTCTTCTTTTCTATATGCAACCATCTGCACAAATGGCATCAATGGTTATATAATAAATCCAGTCAATAGGCTGAAAAGAAAGAATGGGTCCTATGCAAATTTAAACCTCACTGGAGGGGAACTAGTGCAGAGCTTTGCAATGTAGCAAGTAGGTTCGTGTGGCATGACATTATATAATGAACCATGAGGTGATGCTAACTTTTGGGTTGGTCTATGAAAACACAACATCGCTGCAACACTCAGAATGGCAGAATAAATGTAATTAAATAATAAAATAAAAATGCCTGCCATTATAAAATATATAATTCACTGGATCCAACAGGTTCCGAATAATAATAATAATAATAATAATAATAATAATAATACATGTTATAAAAATGGATGGAATATGTGCCATTGCAAAGTATATAATTGGCTGGATCCAACAAGTTCCAATAAATAAAATAAGTAAATAAATAAATAAATAAAATTAAATCACGATTTGTCTCTCAGGAAGTCATTTGTAAAATATGTCATTCACTTGTTTATCAAAAATATTACTGCATGGTCACGTAATATACAAAACATTTTGGGGTAATTTCCTAGCGTAAATAGTAATGTAAAATAACTTGTATCACAAAATAAGATTTTTATACCACCCACCTCTAGTGGCAAGTATAAATAAATGATTGAGAATAGGGCTGGGTAAAAAATATCAATATCTCGATATTAATCGATTCTCTTTTTACGGAACAATATTGATTCTTAAATCCCAAGAATCGATTACTCTAGCCTGTTTTCAGTTAATGGACAGAACATTGAAGGGCACTTCCCATCCAATAAATCACAAAAAGCAGTGTGCTTTGGTGCTTTTAATATGAAACAAAGTCTCAGGTTTCAATTTATGTCCATTGTATTGCAGTATTCAAACAATAAATGCCGTTTTGGCGCTGTTTAAAGGGGTCATATGACGTTGCTAAAAAGAACATTATTTTGTGTATTTCGTGTAATGAAATGTGTTTATGCGATTTAAGGTTAAAAAAACACATTATTTTCCACATACTGTACATTATTGTTTCTTCTCTATGCCCTGCCTTTTTGAAACACGTCTATTTGTATGGATTATAATGACTTATACTGTCTTTTTACGCGTTGCATCGCGCCGCGTAAACATAAAACCATGTCTGCATTTGTGATTGGAGAAATTACAAACAATAAGCGTTTTTGCAAAAACTCGCATTGGCCTAGAGTGAGCGGAGACCGGCGGGCTAGAGTGCACGGTGAAAGCCGATCCGGCGATCCACAGCGCGACGTTGATGTATTTCCTCAGCGACCAGCACGGATCAGCTCTAGGCATGGCGAATTTGATATCGTCCTCTTTTGGAAGGCCAAAAAAAGTAGTTTCGCTTTCACAACGAAACACACAGCGCCTTCACAACATGGCGGTGGTGGCAACAACAATACTACAGCGAGAATAAAAGTTACGCCTTCTTTCAAACATCCGAAGGTAAGTTAAAAGAAAGAGTACAACTTTACAATCCGTATCCTGTCTCATGTAGTCGCTCAATCAGTGTTTCAGTCACGCAAAGACGTCAATATAAAGTCTTGTAAACAATGTGTCACGTAACTGTCAGGAGATCATCGCAATCACTCACGTCAGCGGGCTCTTCGGGCAATTTCATATCCTGTGCCCTCCTAAAGCGTCTCCATCTCCCCCGCCTACGTCAAGCCCGGGAGCTCCGAGTCGAGACGATTCAGGGAAAACCGCTAGGGCGTGGGCGGGTGCAGTTTCGCGCCCCGCGGCTAAGATTGAGGATCGGAAGTCTGCATGAGGAAACCATTTCCTTCCTGGTACTAGAGGGACCCACAGTGGATATCATCCTGGGACGCCCCTGGCTCACTCTCCATTCTCCAGAGGTCAGATGGGAACCCTGTGATATCACTCGCTGGCCGATTCTCCTCAGCCCCGGTTCATCTCCAGGATTCCTACTACTATCATACCCAGATTACCAAGAAACTAAGCTACCCAGAACTCCCTCAGATCTCTCTTACTTACTCACCTGCCTTCGATCCTAACCATCACAGCATTGACAATAAACCCCTCTGTTTACCTGAACTCCTCTTGTCTCTTGCCTGTTTGTGACAGAAGACCGGACCAGAACCAACACCTCCATGGATCCCCGTCTTCCATCCACCGCAGAGGTCCTCGAGGAACTAGTCAGCGCCCTCAGGACCTCCCTCACGCCAGTCACCACCCCATCATCTGCCTCTGTAAGTCCCATGGCCCTGCCTGCTTCATATGCTGGTGACGCGGCTGTGTGTGGCGGCTTCCTTCTACAAGTGGATCTGTTTATAGAAATGCAGCCGCAGAAGTTCACAATGGAACGTTCGAAGGTAGCGTTCTTAATTTCCCTCCTAAACGGCAACACACTGGAATGGGCCCGAGCAATATGGAACGCTGGTAGTGCCATAATTAATTCCTATGATGCTTTCAAAAATCATTTCAAGGAAGTGTTTGGCTCCACGACGGGAGAGCTTTCTGTGTCCGACCAACTTCTGCGCCTGCGTCAAGGCTCCTCCACCACCAGGGAGTACACACTACAATTTCGCACACTAGCGGCGACTAGTGGCTGGAATGAGGCGGCCCTCCTCAGTGCCTACCGTCAAGGTCTGGACACTCCCTTTCGTGCTCAAATGGCCATCTACGATGACAACATCGGACTAGAGGGCTTCCCCACTCGCATCACTCGCATCTCGCAACGGTTGTCCGCCTGCCAGCCCCACGAAGCCGCCCACCAGCCCTTCAGCGGTCCCTGCGGTCCCTCTGTACCAGAGCCCATGCAAATGGATTCCACCCGACTCACTCGCGCCGAGCGCGCTCGCCGCTTAGCGGCCAGACTCTGCCTGTACTGTGGTGCTCCAGGACATTTCATCAGCTTCTGCCCAGTCAAACCCCCAGGCCCGGCGGTGAGTACCCTCCAAATAGAACCAGAAATATCGACATTATC
>NW_015546051.1:802816-804228 GCF_001515605.1 Sinocyclocheilus anshuiensis | reverse complement strand
GATATCATCCTGGGACGCCCCTGGCTCACGCTCCATTCTCCAGAGGTCAGATGAGAACCCTGTGATATCACTTGCTGGAGCGAGTCCTGTCAGAGAAACTGTCTCCGCACTCTACCCGTACCGCTTCCACGCCCCGTCAGGGCTCAAGTTGCTTCCACCCTGGTTGAAAGCCCAGAACCGCAAGACACCGACCGTCCCATCTGACTATGCAGCCTGCGTCAAGGCTCCTCCACCACCAGGGAGTACACACTACAATTTCGCACACTAGCGGCGACTAGTGGCTGGAATGAGGCGGCCCTCCTCAGTACCTACCGTCAAGGTCTGGACCCTCCCCTCCGTGCTCAAATGGCCATCTACGATGACAACATCGGACTAATCCAGGAGGCTCTTAAGCAAGGTTTCATCTGCCCATCCACCTCCCCGGCAGCCTCGAGCTTCTTCTTTGTGGGCAAGAAGGACGGGGGCTTGAGGCCGTGCATCGACTATCGCATGCTGAACTCTCAGATGGTGAAACTGCCATACCCACTTCCCCTGGTCCCAGCCGCCTTGGAGGAACTCCGTGGAGCTCGCGTCTTCTCCAAACTGGACCTGTGGAGCGCATACAACCTCGTTCTCATCAGGGAGGGCGACGAGTGGAAGACGGCGTTCATTACCCCCGCAGGCCACTATGAATATTGGGTCATGCCGTATGGCCTGTCAAACTCCTCGTCCGTCTTCCAAAGCTTCATGAACGAGGTGTTCCGGGAGTTCCTCAATAAGTTTGTGATTGTCTACATTGATGATATTCTCATATACTCCTGGAACCTTGCCGAACATCGCCACCACGTTATGCAGGTCCTTCAGATGTTATGTCAACATCAGCTGTGCCTGAAATTGGAGAAGTGTGAATTCCATCGCTCCTCGGTCCAGTTCCTCGGATATGTCATCAGCAAGGAGGGTATCTAGATGGACCAGAGGAAGGTGAAGGCCATCAGGGAATAGCCGCTTCCACAGTCGGTGAAGGAGTTCCTGAAGATTCCTGGGGTTCGCGAACTTCTATCGCCGGTTCGTGAAGAATTTCAGCATGCTCACGGCCCCCCATTACTTCCATGCTACGAGCAAACCCAAGTCCCTGTCCTGGAACAGCCTTGCCCGCGAAACCTTCAACCAGCTCCAGGAGGCCTTCAGCACGGCCCCCATCCTTCACCATCCGGATCCCCAGGTACCCTTTGTAGTCAAAGTTGACGCTTCTACCACCGGCGTCGGGGCCGTGCTGTCACAGCAAGGTCGGGAACCTCCAATCCTCCATCCTTGCGCTTACTTCTCCAGGAAACTGAACCCGGCGGAGCAGAATTATGACATCGGCAATCGGGAACTGCTCGCCATCAAACTGGCCCTGGAGGAGTGGCGTCACTGGCTGGAGGGAGCCCATC
>NW_015546051.1:801041-802735 GCF_001515605.1 Sinocyclocheilus anshuiensis | reverse complement strand
CCCCCCTTACTTCCATGCTACGAGGCAAACCCAAGTCCCTGTCCTGGAACAGCCTTGCCCGCGAAACCTTCAACCAGCTCCAGGAGGCCTTCAGCACGGCCCCCATCCTTCACCATCCGGATCCCCAGGTACCCTTTGTAGTCGAAGTTGACGCCTCTACCACCGGCGTTGGGGCCGTGCTGTCACAGCAAGGTCGAGAACCTCCAATCCTCCATCCTTGCGCTTACTTCTCCAGGAAACTGAACCCGGTGGAGCAGAATTATGACATCGGCAATCGGGAACTGCTCGCCATCAAACTGGCCCTGGAGGAGTGGCATCACTGGCTGGAGGGAGCCAATCACCCTTTCTCAGTGATCACGGATGATAAGAATCTCCAATATCTCCGTGAAGCCAAAAGACTCAACCCTTGTCAAGCCCGATGGGCTTTGTTCTTCACAAGGTTCCAATTCACAATCACTTACAGACCTGGAAATCACAATTGCAAGGCTGATGCGCTATCCCGTATTCATTCTCCCGACAGTCCAACGGAACCAGAACCCATTCTCCCTCCAGCCCTGATCGTCAGCCCCATACAGTGGAACATCAACCCGGACATCCGTGACGCCACTCACACCGAACCTGCTCCGAACCGGCCCACCACTGGTTTTGAAGTAGTACAAAGACCTTTCTTTTGTCTGCTCATGTGTGTACGTGGATGTAAAAATGTACAACAAAGGTTGTGAAGAGAACTGTGATGGAGAGAATATTCAATAGAGAAGTAATGCAGTGTGAGCTCCAGAGAACCAATAGAGTGTGCGTGTGCGTGTGCGCGTGCACGTGCGCGTGTGCTTGTGTGAGGAAGAGGAAAAGAGACAGACTGTTTCTATAATAGGAATTTTCCATGCAGTCTCGGAGGCTAATGTCCTAGATCCTTGCTGCTCAGTGAACAGAGGCAGAAAGACACATAAAAACACATCAGTGTGCTATTGAGTGGATGCTGAAAACCATCAGTGACACCTGCCTGCTCTCACACAGGTGTTAAGTATTGTCTAGTCATGTGTTCACCTGGAACCAGAAATGTATTTCACAGTGGCTATGCACATGGAAACAATTAATATAATATATTAATGTGATTAAAATATATAACAAAAAAACCTCTATTACATATATTTATATATAAAATAATATTTTCTATTTATAGATAATATAATATAATATAATATAAATTTGATTGAAATATATAACTAAAATGATTACAGTTGACCACTATATATTTTCTAAACTTTTATTAAATATATACATAATATAATATAATATAATATAATAGTTCTTTCTGGTCCTCGAATCTGATTGGCTGAGAGGAGTGCGATATTAAGTGATATCAGAACTCCAACCGTTTCACCATTTGTTTCACTCCACTTGCAGTATTTCTCACAGCGAGTGTCATAGCGGACGCCCAAATCCACTATAATTTTATAAATAATACTGTTTTCGTGTTACGGAATGTAGTTTTAATATTTTTTTTAGGCGAGAATATGCTTATTTGGACTTCAAATATGTGGTTTGTTAATAAATATAACGTCTATTTGAAAATTTGCTTCGACGTTTTCGGAGATGTGAGCTACAGGGCGTCAGCGTCCGTTCAGTGCTCATGAACCCGCCGAGGGCAGCCTCACCTCGGCCAGATCTTCTGGAATTTGCCACTGGCACTGATG
>NW_015546051.1:791774-800815 GCF_001515605.1 Sinocyclocheilus anshuiensis | reverse complement strand
AACCAGAAATTTATTTCACAGTGGCTATGCACATGGAAACAATTAATATAATATATTAATGTGATTAAAATATATAACCAAAACCTCTATTACATATATTTATATATAAAATAATATTTTCTATTTATAGATAATATAATATAATATAATATAAATTTGATTGAAATATATAACTAAAATGATTACAGTTGACCACTATATATTTTCTAAACTTTTATTAAATATATACATAATATAATATAATATAATATAACAACATGAATACTTGCCTCAAAGACATGAGAAATATATGTATAGAAAGCTTAAAATGTCTACTTTTAAATTAAGTAAGTCACGTCCAGAACAAATGTTTTCTGTTAAAGTAATCCGTATGAAACCAACGCGATGTCTAGTTTTCCCATCTCAACTCATTATATCTAATGCGGTCACGCCCACGAGCCGATCGTGCTTTTCAGATTCTAAGCATCCACGTTAGACGCGCGTGCATGTAAACGCCCACATCGCCTCCGCTTAAACAAACGTGAAGAGTTCATCACGGCTACTTTTTGTTTGGACTTCAAATATGTGGTTTGTTAATAAATATAACGTCTATTTGAAAATTTGCTTTGACGTTTTCGGAGATGTGAGCTACAGGGCGTCAGCGGAAACAAACGTGAAGAGTTCATCACGGCTACTTTTTGTTTCTGGAAGAAGATGCGCTGAGAGAAATAACCCAGAATTTACCACACAACACGATGCGTCGTGCAGCTGGATCCACTAGAGGATATCACTCTGATGAGTAGCCTAAGTTTACTTGCATCTGTTGTTATTGTGTTATTGTGACATAACTTGTGCACATTTTACTAGTTAGACTTTTCAAACTATAATTCCTAACTACATTGCGAAGTGAAACATTTTGAAATATGTGTCATTTCATTAAACCCACATTATTTTACTCTCCTCACACTCTTTCTTACCTGCCTCAGCCACATTCATGTTGATGGCCCATTATGGGAGGCCTTTTGTCTCTCAAGTGTGAACCACTAAATATTCATGACCATTGTCACTCCCTCGCATACAGGTTTTCGATCACGAAACATGTTTTACAAATGTTAAATCAATATATTGTTTTATGTAAAGGACTGAACAGGACCATTTTCACTTCATTTTGTAGCAAAAACTCTAGTCTACCTCATCCAGTTCTCAAAAGTCTTGTGAACAAATATTCTGTATGTGTTTTATGGCCTTGACAAATGAACAACAATGATGTAAACATGTACAGGGGGTTAGACAATAAATAATATAATGTGACCATTTTTTATTTTTTTTACTGTACCTTATATAAATATATTAATATTAATATAATATTTTGATGTAACATAATGGAATAATAAACCTGAACCAGTAGCATCTTTCAGCAACGTCAGCACACGCTCTCGTATTATCTTCAATTAATTCCACCATCAGAACACTGTAAATACAATCGATTTACAACCAGCACCTGTTATCACACAGTAAATTAGAATATTGGACAAAAGCAAATTTTCTAAAATTGCCTCATAAACTGCATTCAATGACAAATCATTTTGAGGCTGGTGGAAGAACATTTTTCTTTAATTAATTTGCTTTTGCAGTCAGACACAAAGATTAACAGCCCTCGTGGTCTTCAGAGGCTCCATAATGATTCATAATCACTGTGTGTCTCATGTTGGGATTGGAGGAAGTGGGTCAGCGGAGTTCAGGAAATGGTAATTTAAGATTTAATCCATATTCCACTGCTGCTCATGCAGTCATGTGTTTTATCTTGAGATCATTTTGCAAGCTCATCGGTTGTATCACAGGGACATGGAGAGCTCCCACAGGATCATATTTGTGGGATGTACATTATATTGTCTATTAAAAGTAGAAAAAGTATTGGTTTAAATGCAAATAGTTTGCACATTCAGCACAGTATTTTCTCCTTACATCCGCTGGTCTTCATAGATTTGCCTGACTCATCGTTTTAGCTGAATGTTTTATTTCTACTATAATGTTGTGAGAAACAACAGGAATAAATCTCAGCTTTACCATCTTCAGTTCACCATGTACAGGTCAATCAAAACATTTGCACCAGCTCAAGTAAAAAAAAAAAAAGAAAGAAAAGCAGAAGTGTAAACACACCGCTAGTAATAATTAAATCAAAGACCATATGAAATCAAAAATTGGATTTTTGTGATTGTTAGTTCACATCTTTAGCTTTGAGGCTATTTTTAGTGTAGTTTGTTAAAAGATTAGCAAAGATGCACATCTAAAATGTCTCTGGGGCTAGAACTAGAACAGGCTCTCATAATAAGGTTGTTCGAAAAACACATTATTTTTCACATATTTTACATTTTTACAACACCTCTCTCCCCAGTCTGGCATGAACGGCTCGAATAGTTCCTGTATCAAATGAAGGCCTGCCTTCTGAAATACGAAATGTGCTGTGATTGGTTAGCTGGGCCAGTGTGTGTTGTGATTGGCACCACTCGGCGCCTGGTCGGGAAATATCATGCCCATACCATGGCCGCCTGCGAGCTTCAGTGTAAATATTGCGTCAATATCAAATAAATTTGAGCGCGATTTAAACCCGAATTATTGTAACCACTTTAAGTTTGTCTGCCTTGGGAAGGCTAGCGTGTCTCCGACTTAGTGATAACACTCGTTGCCTTCTCTAGTGCAGCTCAACCAGGTCTCGTCCCATTCGTCGGTATTTGTGATATAACAAATCCCGGAAAATATGCGTTGTAGTCCAAACGAGTCGTTCATTGTAGTTTTTGAAAAGTGATTTGATTTATGTTAAATAAAATATCTCCTTTTGAAGGGAACTTTAAGCTTTGTAACTTTGCAGATTTTTTTATGCTCAAACAGCAACATTACAGACTAACTAAAGTTGAAAATTGAAAAAGCATAATAGGACCCCTTTAAATGAAATGTTAAATTATGAAGCAGAAAGACAGACACATTACTTTATTCTAAAACATACTCCAATAATATGTCTTTACAACTTTGATTTAAAAAAAAAATTATAATAAATAAAAATAAAACGTATATACAATATTTAATAAAATAAAATAAAATAAAATAAAATAAAATAATAAAATAAAATTAAATTAAATAAAATAAAATAAAATTAAATTAAATTAAATACAACTGTTCATAATTAGTACATTTCAACTTCAGGCCTATTGATTCATGTTAAGATATATGACTTTTGGTTTTAATAATGCATCAGTAAATGTAGACATTAACATTATCTATGATTAATAAATATTTCAGAAGTACTTTTTTTTCAATTTTTGTTTTTGTTGTAAACTAATGTTAACAAAACCTTATTTTAAAATGTTACCAAAATTGCTATCTTATTTTGTCTAAACAAATTAAAAGTAACTTTAGATGTACGCAGATGTACAAAAAGTAAATCTAAAAATAAAATCAGTCATTTTAAATGCAACAAGTGAATTTAGACATTGCAACATTATAATGTACAGTATAAAAATTAACACTAATTATATTTTCTAATCCCCAATTAATTATATTTACACATAACAATACCTTTAAATGTAGTATAATGTAACACCTAATATAATATAATATAATACAATATACTATAATATAATATAATATAATATAATATAATATAATATAATATAATATAATACCAGATTTGCTATACATTTACCGGTTATGCTTTTAAAGATCATCTAAATGTAAAATGAGCATGCATAATATATTCCAATACTCCAATTGTCTAAAATCAGCCGGTAACTGATATATCATGCTTAAGTTTCTATAGAACAAGGAAACCTGAAAATATAATTTTGGAACAGCTCTGCATTTGAGTGTATTTACAACGTCTTTCCATTTTAAACCATCTATGCTGTTTATATTTGTTTTCTTACTACCACTTTTCTTTATTCATGCGTGTTCACCTCCAGTCACGTTGTATGCAGTGAGTGGGTGTTGTGGAGGAACCCAAGGGGTTTGGGACACACTCTCAATCTCTTTCATTCCATCTTTATATCTTCATCTCTCTGGACTGTGAAAGCAAATTGCCTCTCTTTAGAGCTCCCCTCTATTCACAGTTTCCAGAGTGTAGGCAGAGGAAAGATGAGGAGGAATAAAAGCCGTTGAGGATGGCCTTCAGTTACAGAGAACTTACTAAGTGTAAAATAAAAGGAAAAAAAATACAGCTGTCATGATCACAGCCCAATAGATAACTCTGTCCTCCACTACGATGATATTTCTCCTTAACTGCTGGCTGTTCAGGCCTCATTGTCACAATAAGGAACTCTCCGGCTGGTCAAAGGATTTGAAATATTCTTGAGAGTGTCAGCACCGGTTCCATACACATGATCAACTGCACACAGCCTGCAGGACATATATTCTTCTTACCAGATACCAAAACCATGCTAGACTCAATAATAAAGCTGCTATTTTTCATACAAGAAAGAAGACTTGGAATATTGTTCTCACCCAAATAAGTAGAATACTTTTAAAAAAGAGTACTTATTATCAAAATAATATACTTTAAAATAATATAAGTGTGAACTGATGTTTTCGGACACCTTAAGGCGCTAATAATTACAATTAAAATGTGTTATAGTTTAAAGTTAAATGCAATAAGCTGAAATTTAGAGCACTTTTTGGACCAACCTAAGCACACTTATATGTGATTTTATAATTATATTGTCTTTGAAATATGGTTTAATTGCTGTGAATGTACACAAATCATTATGGTAAACTAAAATATGCTTTAATATGTTTTGAAACATGTATGTGGTGTTTTTAAATGCCTATGTGATGATGAAGTTGCAGTTTAGTTCATTTCAAATATTAAGTAAGGGATAATGTACATCCAGCAGGTTGTTATCTCAGAATAAACCCTGACAGGGTGATCAGGACTTGTATCAGCCTTGTATCAGCCTGAAGGGGTTTATTCTGAGATAACAACCGGCTGGATGTACATTATCCTGCTTATTACACGGCTACTTGCCGCATAAGTAAATAATTAGACGTGAAATATTGATTTGAGTTGAAATATTTGAACGCAAAGTTTCCGTGAAGACAGCAGTTGCGAGCAAGCGGCAAATTCAAACTAGACGGACATTTAAGGGAAACGGTGCAGTCAAACCACTTATTACACAACATTTCACCACAAAAATAATTAAGGCAATAAAATAATTAAGACGAAAATGTTTTAAAACCTTACCAGTTTGTTAGTTCTCTTATAATCCATTACAGTGTACAAAACAATCGTAGCAAAATGGCAGCAGCTGCGTTTGTATGAAACGAGAGTGAGCCCGCGATACCAGGATGGCATAATTAAATAATTGTACACCATTTTGAATCGAGTTTTAATATTTTATTAGATAAACAAACGCAAAGCTTCCACCAAGAAAAAATAGTTCAAGCAAGAGTACAGCGCCGACTGCTGTTACCCGGATGAGCCTCTGTTATTAGCTTTTACCGGTTGTTATCGAGGGATAGCATACCTCGGAATGTCGCGACTGACCAATCAGAATCAAGTATTCCACAGAGCCGTGTAATAACTTCAAATAACACACTACAGTTGAAATGATAATCAAGTACTTTGTATGTGCTTTAGTGTGTTAGTCAATTCATCAAAATAAGTGTACTTCTTTGAAGCATAATAACATATTATTAAAACTTTATTTGTTACATTTAAAATGTTCAATTTTACTTTAAAAGTAAAATTTTTAATTTGCTAATTGTCACGGCCATGGACTGTTTTGTGTTTGTTTTCCTCCCCCACGTGCTCCGTGACCTAATTTATCCCTTGTCTGATTAGTTATTTGGTTCAAGTGTGTCTAGTTTATTCTCTCGTTAAGTCTAGTATTTATAGTGTAGTCTGTTCCGTGATTCCTTTGTCCGGTGTCATCCATGCAATGTGCTATGTGTGTTTCCTGGCTCCCCTGTGTTTCCTTTCTGAGGATCAATAAAGACTGTTAATTGTGGATGCTCCTAAGTCTCCTCACCGTAGTGCACCGTGACAGCCCCCCCATATATATATATCTTTGGAATAACCATTTTTGGTTGAACTATCATTTTAATACAGGCTGTGGTTACATTAATATACAATATTTCTGTGTTTAAATTTTCTGCATAATGTTGACAAAGTTTTATTTATTTATTATTATTTTTTTTTTAAACTTACATTTAGCCGAGGGTCCCATTAGTCTCTAATACGAGGCGTCAAGTGGGCGAGAGCTGCTGCTCCAAAGAACGAAATGAAGTGGGAATCAGCAGCTGGTCTACCTGATTGGATAATCTGTGTATCTTTGGTCTGGATGGCCTCACAATATGGTGGCAATTTTGTTGCTAAATATGCAATTACTGTGCCACAGCACTTGAGGTAAAAAGCGAAGGTGAAAAGGTTATTATTCAGATCGAATGATGTAAGTGGACATAAACATCAATTACGGAGCTGTCCCACAGGTGCAGAACATTATGTTTTCAAAATGTGCTGGAAACTACTGTTTTTTCTCAATTAATTCATCTTGTGCGGCAGTGAATCTCTCACACAGTGACTCCATCTCTCATCTCTCCCAGACAATCAGCCATAAACATTTCATCCTGACTGGGAGGGAAGAAACAACGCGAGACGATTCGATGAAGCACCAAATGTGCAGGATTAATACCTCTCATGAGGTGTAAATGAATTTAATTAACATATTTGGCTAATCAAGGACAAAGTTTTAATTTTACCCTCTATAAACAGCAGATGGATTTTACATACATTTCCACAGCTTTGTGAGGAGAAAAAAAATGCCTGAAGGGACGAGCAAAATAAATAAATAATGGATGAAAATAATGCTTTTTAACAGGAACTGTTTAACAGGAACAGGTTGCTCTGACATTTCAGTGGCGAGTGTGCTGATTCATTCCTCCCTCTTACTCCTGTCTCCACTCCTCAGCCCACGGATTTTGATGCTGTAGGCCTGGCGGCCTGCTTGCCTGCCCCCACTTAGCATAAGGAAAACATTCTCTTAACCCGACGTTGTTCAAATCCAGGCAGAGAAGAGATTGCATCCATGCAATGCATCATTTTAGAAAGTGGACACTCATTGTGTTGTTGCAATCTCAGTGCCAGTATTTATTTGGTTGGAAGTAGATATGAATAGGTATAAACGCATAAATGCCACATTAGTAACCATTCCCGATTAGCTCTATATCTACGGAAAGGTCGAGATTCACCCATAAACACCAAAGAGAATTGACAGATTTGGTCTACTTCGGTTTCTTCCAATCAGAGTTGCTTTGGCATAAATGTCAAATAATTACTCATGCCGCACATTTATATACAACGTATATACATCGGAGTGACATTTAATTTTTTTTTATTACAACAGGTTGTAATTAATGGCTTGAAACTTAAAGAGATATAAGGGGTGGTTTTCAGAGGGATCTCTGAAATGGTTGATTCTGACTGGTCAGATTGAACTTGGTTTGATTGGTCGTGACATTCCGAGGTCAGTTATTCCCCATCAATAGATCTTAGTCAGGTTAGACATCATATTGAATTTAACAAAGATGAAAACAGGGCTATGAGGGATAGACTTACAGTCCTTACAATAACACGCACTGTATAAAGGTAATTTGGTATTATGATAAACAACAGTACAATCCAGCCGTGTTTTAATTCCTGTCAAAAATTAAGTATGTTGCTACCCTGACTAAGGTTTACAGCAAAGCTGTGTAATGACCACTCATCCAGATATTTAAGGCCTGCCATTCTTTTACATTTCTAGTATCACACCACAGACTCCCTCACACCACAGCTCCTTGGTACAGTACACAGCTGGTACCATCGTGTGCCTCAGTTATCAACTGTATTTACTGTAAAATGAAACCAGGGGACTTCAGTATTAATAGTAGGCCTATGATAATGTTGATTAAGTGTTGATAGAGCGAGTGTATTGTACAATGTAATGGATAACAAACCAGCAAGATTTTAAACCTTTTTTTTTTTTCTTAAATCAATAGCCTATTTCATGGCCCCGTTTTTTTTTTTTTTTTGGTTTGTTTTTTTCTGTGGTGAAACACTGTGTGATATGATCAGGGGCATCACTAGATCCATTTACTGGAAATACCGCTGTGCCCCAGTAAAATATTACTGATAAATCCTTGTCTGATGGTGGAGATTACCATATAACAACCCGAGAATCATTTTCCTTGATAATATTTCAGCATTCATGTCATGTGTTTTCTATCAGCTGTTTAGAATCAGAACTAGCGACACCAGATTCGCCAATGAACCACTCTTTTGATCGAATTGGTCAAAGGGTTTTGCTAAAAGGTCTGAAATTGTTCGCGATTCAGTTTGATTCATTGGGACAGTTCACTCAAGCACTTAATCTTTTGCAGCGGTTTCTCATCAGGTGGATATGTACCCTACAATCTATTGTAGAAAACAAAATATATATTAGTTAATTAGTGATGAAGCAGTTTAGTGTGCATAACACACAGATAACACTTTACTATAGGGACCAATTCTCACTATTAACTAGTTGCTTATTAGCATGTCTATTGCTATAACATATTGGCTGTTAGTATTTAAAAAGGACATATTCTGCATGACCATATTCTACATCCCTAATCCTACCCAATACCTAAACTTAACAACTACCTTGCTAACTATTAATAAGCAGAAAATTAGGAGTTTATGGAGGCAAAAGTCGTAGTTAATGGTTTGTTAATAGTGAGAATTGGACCTTAAAATATGAGTAAAATATGTGCGGACAAAAATTTATATCTACATATCCATAACAGTACAAACAAATAAATTAATACATAAATAAATAAATAAATTAAAATAATAAAATAATATAATAAAATTAAATAAAATGTGGGTATACTTTTTTGATGGGGATCTGTACCCAGTACTCCTGAAAGGCTAGAAATGCTTCTGGATGTGACTACATTATACTTTAATGTCCATTTTGTGTCATCTTTTTTGTTTGCCTAGGCTCAGAGCTTGCTGGAAAAGTTTTTTTTTTTTTTTTTTTCCTGGGGTTTTAATC
>NW_015546051.1:787348-791399 GCF_001515605.1 Sinocyclocheilus anshuiensis | reverse complement strand
GCTTTCTGGAAAAATTTTTTTTTTTTTTTTTTCCCTGGGATCTTAATCAATCAATATTTCTTGTCTACTTATTATGCATGTGGCTAGCAGCCCTGTAATAAGCAGGGTAATCGCTTATTTAAAACAGTTATACAATAGCATCATAAATATAGTTGGCACTGTATTATTTATTTATCATTATTTTAATTGAATGCTAAAAGAAAGCTGCAGTGAACACTATTAATTGAGCAAAAAGACAGCAGAACAGCAAGGAACAGAATAGCAATTGTATGATCCTAGCAGTAAAACAACATCAGATAAAATATATAAGAAATATTACATTTGTTTTTACATACTACCTTGCTGTACGTTTTTAATAGAATGAGAAGTGCTTTCTCAGAAGCTTTGGTTTAATTCAAACACTTTTACAGGACATTATAATAGTGCTGTCATCCATAATGGAGTATGCCGAGAATTAATAGAATTAAGATAATTAAAACAGAATGTTTGTACAAAAGCTTGAATGATACTCAACACAGGTCAGACCCTCTTTGCTAGAACACAGTCTTAGAATTAGACATGGTTGTTTGCATGCTGACATTGACCCTTGACATATATCCACTCACCTCTGCATGCATCTCGCATCCTAACACCCCGGTTTATTTTAATGGATATGCCAAGAGCGGGCCATGTTAGCACAGCTGTAAATTATATAAGGCCAGAATGTTTAAATACGTGAGGGTTCTTGGCCCAGGCTTGCCTCACTTTATCAGCCATGTTCAACATGACACATGGAGCTCACATGGGAAGTTCACATCGCTCAGAATCGCGGCACATAAATTCAGCAATGTGTCACCCTCGCCACGCTTGTTATGCAAATCTCAGGGCCGAAAGATAAGAGATTGGCCCATGAGATAATGCTTCAATTTGCACTGAGCTGAAAAGACCGGCGATGGATGCAGTCTTACACTCAACCTATCAGTGTGAAGAGCCCACTTGCAATCAGAGGATGTTTCTTTCATGTTTAGTGCATGTTGGGTGACTGTGAGTCTGTGTTTAACATATTCAAAACTGCTGAAAGCAATAAAGAGCTTAAGATAATTAAAACAGAATGTTTGTACAAAAGCTTGAATGATACTCAACACAGGTCAGACCCTCTTTGCTAGAACACAGTCTTAGAATTAGACATGGTTGTTTGCATGCTGACATTGACCCTTGACATATATCCACTCACCTCTGCATGCATCTCGCATCCTAACACCCCGGTTTATTTTAATGGATATGCCAAGAGCGGGCCATGTTAGCACAGCTGTAAATTATATAAGGCCAGAATGTTTAAATACGTGAGGGTTCTTGGCCCAGGCTTGCCTCACTTTATCAGCCATGTTCAACATGACACATGGAGCTCACATGGGAAGTTCACATCGCTCAGAATCGCGGCACATAAATTCAGCAATGTGTCACCCTCGCCACGCTTGTTATGCAAATCTCAGGGCCGAAAGATAAGAGATTGGCCCATGAGATAATGCTTCAATTTGCACTGAGCTGAAAAGACCGGCGATGGATGCAGTCTTACACTCAACCTATCAGTGTGAAGAGCCCACTTGCAATCAGAGGATGTTTCTTTCATGTTTAGTGCATGTTGGGCGACTGTGAGTCTGTTTAACATATTCAAAACTGCTGAAAGCAATAAAGAGCTTTATGTGAATTTAAAGGGGTCATATGACGTTGCTAAAAAGAACATGGTGATTGGCCGAATACCTCAAGCGTGTGACGTAAATATTACGCCCCTTACCATACTGTGATGCAGTGTCCCGGCGCGATGAGACAACACCAATAAAACCCATTACAAACGAGGCATCCCATAGGAAAGAAAAATCAAAAGTGAGATCTCTTTAACATCACAAACATTTCTCCTAGACAGAAATGAGGTTACTTTAAGATCGAATCCTTACAGTAAACTTTAGTGATGTAATTAATATCAGTATGTTCTTTTCGTTTAGCAAATGACAACCCATAGGAAAGAACAATCAAAAGTGAGATCTCTTTAACATCTCAAATATTTCTCCTAGACAGAATTTAGGTTACTTTAAGATCGAATGGAGATTTTTGCTTGAGTCTCCTGCTTCTCAAACTTGTCTCCTGAGACAAAAACTCTAATCTCACAGTGGTCTCCTTTAAAGCTTTAAAATAGATCTCAACAACATCACACACTGTGCTCAGATATTTCTCCTAAGCTAGAGACTCTGGATCTTTCACATTTGTCTCTTTTAAAGCTTTAGAAGAGATCTCAACAACATCACACATTGTGCTCAGATTTGTGTCCTTAGCTAAAGACTCTGGTGGTCTCACATTTGTCTCCTTTAAAGCTTTAGAAGAGATCTAAACAACATCACACACTGTGCTCAGATATTTCTCCTAGTCTAACGACTCTGGTGGTCTCACATTTGTCTCCTCCAAAGTTTCAAACAAGATCTCAACAGTATCGCACACTGTGCTCATACATTTCTCCTTAGCTAGAGACTCTGGATCTCTCACATTTATCTCCTTTAAAGATTCAGAAGATATCACAACAAAATCATGCACTGTGCTCAGATATTTCTCCTTAGCTAGAGTCTCTGGATCTCTCACATTTGTCTCCTCCAAAATTTAGATTAGAGATCTCAACAACATCACACACTGTGCTTAGATTTTTCTCTTTAGCTAAATAATCTGGGGGTCTCATATTTGTCTCCTGTAATGCTTTAGAAGAGATCTCAACAACTTTACAAAGTGTGCATCAAGTCAAGTACTTGAAATGCACTAAATAAATTGATTATTAATTGACTAATTTGATTATTAATACATAGTATATGGAAGAAATGTTTGAGCTCATATTGAGGCATTTGACTTGGTGCACACTGTGTAAAGTTATTGAGATCACTTCTGAAATGTAGAAGAGACAAATGTGAGAGCTCTCGAGTCTTTAGTGTAGGGGAAAAATATGAGCACACTGTGTGATGTTGTTGAGATCTCTTCTAAACTTTTGAGGAGGCAAATGTGAGAGATCTGGAGTCTAGCTAAGGAGAAATATCTGAGCACAGTGTGTGATGTTGTTGAGATCTCTTCTAATCTTTTGAGGAGGCAAATGTGAGAGATCCAGAGTCTAGCTAAGGAGGAATATCTGAGCACAGTGTGTGATGTTGTTGAGATCTCTTCTAAAGCTTTAAAAGAGACAAATGTGAGAGATCCAGTGTCTCTAAGGAGAAATATCTGAGCACAGTGTGTAAAGTTGTTGAGATCTCTTCTGAAACTTTAAAGAAGACCATTGTGAAAGTGTTAGAGTTTTTGTCTGAGGCAACAAGTTTGAGAAGCAGGAGACTCAATCAAAAGTTTCCATTCAATCTTAAGGTAACCTCATTTCTGTCTAGGAGAAATATTTGAAATGGTAAAGATATCTCTTTTTTTATTGTATTTTTCTTCCCTCTGGTTAGCTTCAATGTCATTTATCTACACCATTTCAATCAAAGACAATACATACATTGTCATATTTTAAGTTGTTTTATGTAGACAGTGTTTTATTGCACAGTGATTAAACAGAGTAGGCTATATAGGCTGGAATCCACTGGAATAGGCTATATATTAAAAACCCTCCAAGTATATATTAAAGTCATTAACACTAGAACCGCCACAGGGTACATTTTACCCATGGCTGTTTTTCAAATGTACATAACAGATTTAAAATAAAACATTCAAGTCTCCCAGTCATTGACTTTTACCAAAATTATGTAATTTACGATCCAATGTTGTTAAAAATTATTTAGATAAAACCAGATAAAAAAATGGGACATTTATAAATGTACAAATTTACCCACCTATATAATGCATGTATTTTCACACTGTCATTTTCTTGCCGCTTATTTTAACATTGTACATTTCTAGGCAACGCCTTTCACTCACTGATTTAGTGGTTATCAGTTTCATAAATAAAGTAAAAATGACAAAAAAAAGCGATTTATGGAAGGTAGGTATTAGAAACACTAAATGCCATGAGTGATGGAGAGTCTGATGGTAAGTTATGCGTCCTGGGTCG
>NW_015546051.1:783638-787234 GCF_001515605.1 Sinocyclocheilus anshuiensis | reverse complement strand
AAAAAAATCTGATCTATATGATGTAATGAATAAAACCATTTTTTGATTACCCAAAGTTTAATGGCGTTGTTTTCTTATTCAAATGATAAATTATATAACTAAACAAATTAAAAAATATTTAGGTGAAGCTGTGCGCTTGAATTTGTCATCGCATCATCCTATGCAGTGTGGTGAATTATTATTGCTCATTATTGTCTATAGGCTATTTTAGTAATCTAAATAGCATGGGTTATCTTAATATATTGATTAATGACATTGTATTATAATATTGCACCACCCAAATATTTAGGCTACTACCTTCTAATTCCGTTGTCAGTGCAGGCTTTTTTTTTAGCTTAGGCTACTAACTGTTATGGATTAGTGTAGCCTGCATTAAAAAGTCTTGAACATAAAACAACAGGATAAAAATATAGTTGATGGCTAGACATAATAATAAAAGACAGTGGCATAATACAGTGAAATAATATGTTATTTAGCCATATAAATACAGTTGTCATGTGCATGGGTAAAATTTACCCGCTGGCGCTTTTAGGTTTACAGCGAACTCTGGCGGTTCTAGTGTTAAATTAATATTAGTGTGTAATTAGTCAAATAATGGTTTAAATGAACGACTATTAGTCAACAAGAAAAATCTTTAGTTGGGAACAGCCCTAGTACATAATTCATAAATTCTGGCACTGTCATACTTCTACATCCTTTTTTAGAGTTTGAAGAAGGCCACCATTCACCACTCACTCCCATCATATGGACATGCATAAGCAGGATTTTTTTTTTTTTTTACAAAAATACTCATTTTGTTTTCAGAAAGTGTGAAGTGAACTGTGAAGTGACTTGTGACCAAGTATGGTGTCCCATACTCAGAATTTGTGCTCTGCATTTAACCCATCCAAGTGCACACACACAGTAGTGAGCACACACACACTGTGAACACACACACGGAGCAGTGGGCAGCCATATTGCTGTGGCGCCCGGAGAGCAGTTGGGGGTTTGGTGCCTTGCTCAAGGGTCTCACCTCAGTCCCCACACAACAATTCCTGCCGGACCTGAGACTCAAACCCGCAACCTTCGGGTTACAAGTCCAACTCACTAATCATTAGGCCATGACTGAAAGAGAAATATCATACAGTTTTTAGAATAACACCATGGTTTAATATACTAGTAAGATATTTTGAAGAATGTTGGTAATCAAACAGTTTTGATTTGAGTGACTTCCATTGTTCTGTGGTTTCTGGCACCAAGACATTAGAAGCAGATCCTTTAAGTCCTGCAAGTGGTGTGGTGAAGCCTCAATGGATTGGATTTATTGGTCCAGCAAATCCCATAGATATTCTGTCAGACTGAGATCTGGGGGATTTGGAGGCCAAGGCAACACCTTTAACTCTTTGTCATGTACCTCAGACCATTCCTGAACAAGTTCTGCTGTATGGCACATGCATCATCCTGCTGACAACTTGGCCCCAGTATGTTTATTGGGGGGAGGGTTTCTGTGAACATTTGTTAATCTAATGAATAACTGATTTGTTAAATCAAATGAAAAATTGTGTTTTCTGATTGGTCCAGACGCTACAATCTACATGAATGCAGAACATTTCCCAGAGCATAACACAGCCTCTGCTAATTAATCAATGCACACGCACCCAGCTATCTACCTGATCAAAAATAAAACGTGATTCATCACACCAGGCAACCTTCTTCCATTGCTCCGTGGTCCAGTTCTGATGCCTACGTGTCCATTGTGGGTGCTTTCACACAAACTATGCACTGTGTGTTCTGACACCTTTCTATTGTGGCCAGCATTAAGTTTTTCAGCAATTTGAGCTACAGTAGCTCTTCTGTGTGATCAAACAGACTAGCCCTCACTCCCCATGTGCATCAATGAACCTTGAGCACCCATGACCCTGACACAAGTTTACCAGTTGTCCTTCTTTATACCATTTTCAGTAGGTACTAAACACTGCATACCAGGGACACCCCACATGACAGGAATTTTAGAAATGCTCTGTCCCAGTTGCCTAGCAGTCGCTATTTGGCCCTTGTTAAATTGTAAAGTTATCAAAAGCCATATGTGTATGGTAGTTGTTTCTTATGTGGATGTCTGTAAGCTTCAGATGGTAATTTATTCACGGCGAAGCAGTGAGTTCTGTGATCCTACCAACCCGGGAGCGCACTGCTGACGTGGTCAGTCACATGATTGCCTGCATGGTATATACCTGTTGCTGTTATCATAATGCATAATGGCCCATTTCAAATGTTTACATGCTTTTCTTCTCTTTCTTTTTTATTCTTAAAAGCTTCCACTGGCTGTGGTGGTCTAAAATGCATGCAAATTACAGCGAAGCGTAACAATTACTGCACGGTGCTTGGCAGTGGTCAAAAAGCATTAAAACAGTGAATTTAGAATTGATCGCTTCTTGTAAACTCAAAGGTGTTGATTCAGACAGCAATTAAATAAAAAACAAGTAATTCGGCCAGAGATTTTACACGGGTGGTGGGAGAAAACCACAGACATTCTAGATTCGAACAGCAGTAAAATCACTGACTAACCCCTATAAATATTGAAAATAGCTTACGTCCACATGAGAAACTATTACAATCCAAATAGATCTAAAGTTCACTTGCCTCCAACACATGAAATTAATGAGCTGATTGTTCACTTGGTGTCTAATATATCCCAGCCCTTGACAGGTGCCATTGTAAGGATATGATCAATGTTATTCACTATTCAAAAATATTCGCCCTCTTATAAATTAAAAGTGTAGTTTGTAAATTATGCACACTTTGCATTATTAAACAGAATATGAAAAAAGAAGTCCCACCCTAAACACACACTATCCTGCTGGTTTGGGATGCGCAAACAGAACAGTGTTTAGTGTCACAGTGTCTCTGGAACAGGCCATAAAAATTGACAACTAAGGTTATGAGAAACATGGAAAGCAACTGTTACACAGACAAGTCAATCAACATTTCTCCTACACCACTCAGTATTCAGCTGTGTAGCTCAACCTCAAATTTAGTTGACTATTCCATCAAGTTATTCAAATCTTCAGCCAAAAAAAAAAAAAAAAAGACTTTCTCCATATGGTCAGGCTTCTCAAGTGCTCTCTCACAATTCACCAACCTCTATGAGCTGTATCAATATTAATGAATTACCAGAGGCTCATTACTGGACAAGTGGGGTCAGTTTGCGTTTGGCAAGTCATGTCACGGAATGGTCAGCTTCTAATGAACTGGACACAGCTCAAGCCGTTCTGCTCCATACCACCTCATTATCACTGTGCCAATGGAATTAACAGAAGTGCCTGTCACATACAGAGCTGCCATCTTCTTCTTGGAATAATATAAATGCCTTTTGATAGCCACCTTATTTTTAACGTAAGAGTGGGAGCAGCCATTTGTAACTTGAATGTGTGAGGCTTTCAGTGTGATCAGCTTAAAGTAATTTTAGCTGTACAAAACAGCTCATTATTCTGATATTGCAAACTGGCATTTATCACTGTATTGTTGTAATTATAAACACACTGCTTTGTAGCTCAAATAGTTTTACTGTTTACTGCACTTTGTTATTCTTCTAGTTATTGCAGCGAATGAATCGGAAG
>NW_015546051.1:780641-782850 GCF_001515605.1 Sinocyclocheilus anshuiensis | reverse complement strand
CCAAAAAAAAAAAAAAAAAAAAAGACTTTCTCCATATGGTCAGGCTTCTCAAGTGCTCTCTCACAATTCACCAACCTCTATGAGCTGTATCAATATTAATGAATTACCAGAGGCTCATTACTGGACAAGTGGGGTCAGTTTGCGTTTGGCAAGTCATGTCACGGAATGGTCAGCTTCTAATGAACTGGACACAGCTCAAGCCGTTCTGCTCCATACCACCTCATTATCACTGTGCCAATGGAATTAACAGAAGTGCCTGTCACATACAGAGCTGCCATCTTCTTCTTGGAATAATATAAATGCCTTTTGATAGCCACCTTATTTTTAACGTAAGAGTGGGAGCAGCCATTTGTAACTTGAATGTGTGAGGCTTTCAGTGTGATCAGCTTAAAGTAATTTTAGCTGTACAAAACAGCTCATTATTCTGATATTGCAAACTGGCATTTATCACTGTATTGTTGTAATTATAAACACACTGCTTTGTAGCTCAAATAGTTTTACTGTTTACTGCACTTTGTTATTCTTCTAGTTATTGCAGCGAATGAATCGGAAGCCTCACACATTCGCATAAAATAGATTACGTCTGCATTGCAAAATAAGATAAAAAATCTGTAGATTGGTTACTCATGTGTCCTGAGATTTTTTCGTGAAAACGGAATTGCATCAAAGTTATACTACAATCTGTGAAATTGCTAGAAGAAAATATACACACACAAGTGACATAGTCTTAAAGAAATGACCTAAATAACACGTAATCTAAATAGGCTTCCATGATCAACTGCATTATAGGATTCTTTTCAGATTTTGATGGAAGTGTAGTCAAAGAAGTAACAGCATTTTTAAGCAATCTTGCCCTAAAAAATGAGGGTGCCATATGAAAGGCTATTTGAGGAGTTGAGGTTAGAAGCACTTGCTGTTTTGTGTCGCTCAATTTAGGATGGCCTCTCATCTGAAATCTCTGGGCAAATCCATGATCAGAGTTTGAGTCAGATACTTCTGATCTGGCTCTATCCACAAGAGGACCATAATGCTGAATTTGGGGCTTTGGAGTCTCTGATACTAAGTTTAAATTTGGCTTTCACAATTACCTTTTCTATTTTTGGCCTTTTTGCCAATTTTATTTATTAAAACAGGAGTTTTTGGCGTTTTTAAGGCCAAGAACCACTTGGTGGCTAGAGAGACGGGCCAAATATGGGATGGACAATGAAAGATTTAGTTGAACATTTGCATCTCACAGTTAACTTTTATTTTTTAACTTTATATTTGTCTTAATTGTGATGACAGTGTGCAACAAGTGACAGGATTCTATTTTTGGAATAATTTCTGCAATGTCACGACTTGGGAACAAGAACTTACAAATTATATGATTGAATCTGACTGGTTGTGATTGAGTTTCTGGAATCTTATTGCATTGCATTCAGTCAAACACTAAGAAATGGACATCCATCAAATCCTGGCCAAATATATATTAATAAACCAAGCGAAATTATAATGAGTTTCAAATGACATTATAAGATGATGACAGAATTTTCAAGTGAAAGGTGAAAAAAAAAATGCATGGTAGCAGTCTATATTTCTTATTAAGGACTTTAAAGAAGGCCTCTTGTTCGTTAGCCCAAGCAGGCCAGTAATGAGCATCACAGGCTGAAATTGAGTAGATCACATTCTTTCTAAAGGTCATTCATGCCCTAAAATGCTGGGCTGGATATGAACATGTTATGTTCCAAATCTATTCGCTCTCCTTTCCTCCCCCTTTACAGCACTGTACTCTCCAGTGGATGTCAGATGTCTTTCAAAAAGCCCATTTCTGACACAAGGCCAGCAAGCCTGCAGGAAGCAACTTTCAAAGTGTTGGGCCCCGGGTGCTGTTAGCCTGATTCAGCCCTGCAAACAAAGGCAGACAGAGAGGAGAGATGAGAGCTAATCCTCAAATTAATGATTGCTTTGTTTCAAAGGAGAGACCTCGCATGACTCATATTTCCTCACATGAAGATTGCAAAGAATCTGTGAGAGTTAGAAGCATTGGATTCGAGTTTTGCAAAGTATGTGGGGAGTATGCCATTTGGATGGGTGAAAAAAAAAATCTCTAATGGGATCTCCATTTTTTTTCTAACAGACAGATAAATGGATAGGCATCTCAGATTTTTCACCTGAGAAAAAGACCCCAGTATTTATCATTATTATTATTATTATTATTATTATTATTATT
>NW_015546051.1:775714-780505 GCF_001515605.1 Sinocyclocheilus anshuiensis | reverse complement strand
TTTCTGCAGTTGGTCTGATGCTTGCTTCTGTAGTGCTTGGCCAAAAAGACCAAAAAGACCCCAGTATTTATCATTATTATTATTATTATTATTATTATTATTATTATTATTATTATTAGTATTATTATTATTAGTAGTAGTAATAGTAGTAGTAGTAGTAGTATTAGTAGTATTATTATGACAGTTTTGATTATGATGACAGTGGTTCTGGAGATTATAGTGTTGATGACGAGGATGTTGACAATGGTTGTGGTGATTCTGGTATTTATGATGATGTTAATGGTGGTTATTATAAACAATTATGGTAATGATAACGGTGGTGGTGATGATTATTATGATGATGATAGTGGTAATGATGAATATGATGACAATTATGATGGTGGAGGTGATGATGAAAATTATGGTAATGATAACTGATAGTGATGAAGATTATGATGATGGTGGTGGTGGTGCTAATGATGAATATTATAGTAATACTGGAAATAACAGTGGTGGTAGTGATGATGATGATGATGATGACGATAGTGGTAATGATGAATATGATGACAATTATGATGATGGTGGTGATGATGAAAATTATGGTAATGATAACTGATAGCGATGAAGATTATGATAGTGGTTGTGGTAATGATTAATATTATAGTAATGATGGAAATGATAACAGTGGTAGTAATGATGATTATGAAAATGATGATGCTAGTAATAATGAATATGATGATTATGATGATGGTAGTGATGATGAAAATTATGGTAATGATAGCTGCTAGTGATGATGATTATAATGATGATGGTGGTGGTGATGATGATAATTATGTTGATGGTAATGATAACGGTGATGGTGGTGATGATGATGATTATGATGATGATGATAATACTGATGTATGATGTATTGATGATGATCAAAATAATTATGATGACGTAGTGATTATGAATGAATAATTATAATGATGATGACAATGATGAAAAGATTGGTGATGATGACAGTAATGATGATGAAGATAATGGTGGTTGTGGTGATGATATTGGTTATAATGATGACGATGTTGATAATAGCAGTGATGATATAGATGATAATGATGAATTGTGATAAGAATGACGGTGACAGTGACTGATGTGGATTAGCATGATGGAGGTAATGATGACAATAGTAATGACAATGATGACTGGTGATCGCTATGAAATTGATAATGAGTTTTACACTGACCACCTGGCAACTAATTTTTAATCTTGTCACAATAACAGACCTCCGTTTGTGCCTTTGCATAATTGATCAGCCCTACATTTACATATCTCGACAGAGGCGCATGCTCTACACCCAATGTTGATTGGCGGTTTTCTTCTCCTGATCCTAGACCTGTACTTACTGACAAAATAAATATTATATTGATCCGCTGTGGAGTTAAAGATATCATTAACTCTGCATGGTTCATGCAAAAACATTTCTAGCATATGGGACGATAGGCACCTCTCAAAAGATGTTCTATTGTTGGAGATGAGTCAGATCCAGAATATTGCTTTATTTTCGGCTTGTGCTTGGCTGCATTGATGCACTTGGACAACTGATGTATTTTTCATTGAAAATGAATGAAAAGTGGTGCTGTATGTGTAGTCCAGGAAGTGAAGTGAAGACAGTCAAAGACACGAGAAAACACACAAACACACACACACACACACACACAGACAGACACACACACAAACACACACAGGGTATACAAAGATAAGCTCCTTCACGCACTGGAACTTTGTTCTGTTTGTCCTAATTTTGTTCCTAACTTTGCCAACTGCTTACATAGACAGCTACCTGAAACTGAATGAGTGACTAATTTAGATCTACACAGACAGCATCTTCCACATGTGACGCACACAGGAAGAGGCTCAACTCTCAATTGATTACAACCAGTTTGACATTAGCATTTTGCTAATCTAACAGTATGACACTCTAATAAACATAAATATATGCCATATAAATGAAAATTAGGTAAAATTGCACATTCTTGTTCCTTTAAACATTCATAATCAAAACTGTTCTTGCCTCATTGTCATGGGGGTTAAAGGAATAGTCCCAAAATGGAAAACACTCCAAAATGAAAACAGATTAGAAAATTAATTTGCAGAACACTTACTCACCCTCCGACCATGAAAGATACATTATTTAGTTTCTTCATCAGAACAATTTTGGAGAAATTTAGCATTAAATCACTTGCTCACCAATGGATCCTCTGCAGTCAATGGGTGCCGCCAGAATGAGAGTTAAAACAGCTGATTAAAACATCACAATAATCCACAAGCAATCTGCACAGTTCATCAATTAACATCTTGTGAAGTGAGAAGCTGTATTTTGCTTCCATCTAAAATATGAGTCCACTATCTATAATATTGCTGTATACTATTGCATAATTTACGACATACTGTAACTCTGGTTTAAACGAGTACAAAGACATTTTAATGCTCATATAAATAAATAGCACAGACACTGGACAAGGATGGAATTTTCTGGTTTGCTTGTGTTGAATGCATGTGTTTGTGCACACATTTAAACGGATTATACTATACGACATGTTCAGCTGTAAGCATTTGTACAGTGTACAAAAAATATATAACTAAAAAAATGTCTTTTGAAAGGAATTCTGCAAACACTATCAGCTATGACAATATATCAAGCCTGAATCAAATTTGTTCTTATAAAAATGCTTCCATTCCCAAAATCACTTCAGTCTTGCCAAACTTCAGACCAATACAGCACTAAAATCTTCTTTCAGAGACATCAAAAACATAGCCCTTGTATGCCACAGTCTTCCAGTGAAGGACTTTAGAAAGTTGCTAAAGACACTTACAAATAAGCATGACCAGTTCAATAGCCTCCTCAAAACATGTTAATAGTTAATGCTAGTCACCAATTGGATGGTTGTTTGGTCTGACTAGCATAAAGTAGCAAATAATTGTTTTGCCAGCTGCACAATCTCAACTCCCACTTTACAATGCATGGTAAAAATAGTGAGTTATCATAATATAATATGTAAACTAATCGAACAAGCTTTTCTTAAACGGTTAGCATTATGCTATGCTAATGGGTAAGCTTTTAACTTGCAAAACAACAGCTAACTGAAAGCAAATAAAAGGCATTTGATATTTTTTTTTCAGCTTACATAATTTCAAAGGCTCTAATTATATATATATATATCTCATACAGTGTTGGGGAGTAACAACCCAGACAGCTTCGGCCCAGATCCGGCCCACATCTGGCCCGCATGGATTTCACATGGGCCAGATGTGGGCCGGATCTGGGCCAACACTATGTTGCTGTCTGGGAAGTTGCGTTACAGTTATTAAGAAAAAAAAAAAAAAAAAGTGTAATTAAATTACAGTTACTTATGAAAATGTTAACGAATACAAATGGGATTACATTTGAATATTTACACACATCAACATACAGATTTAATTGATTTATTTCCCAAATTGCACTGACTACTCTGAGACATACGGCCCTATAATTTCCTGCCATTGCAGAAAACACAGACTGGTTCATAGAATCCGGTCATAAAAATGGAATTCCTGTAGCCTAATTCCGAGTATGGGTCACCATACTTGGCCACATGTCACGTCACTAACGCAGACGGATGTCACATACAGGCAAGAGACGAGGAGTTCAGGTAAACAGAGGGGTTTGTCAATGTGGTGCTGGTTAGGATCGAAGGCAGGTGAGCAAGAGAGATATATGAGAGTTCTGGGGATCTTAGCTTCTTGGTAATCCGGGTGTGATAGTAGTAGGAATCCTGGAGATGAACCGGGGCTGAGGAGAATCAGAAGAGCGGAGACTGAATGTACTTCTGGAGGTAAGGAAACAACAGTTAGTAAAGCTTGTAATGAGTCTGGCAATGTTCAGGTAGTGAACGGTAGACCAGACACTGGAATGCTGAGTGGAGTGAGAAGATATAGCGGGCTTAATTGGTGATGCAGGTGATCAGAATTCGGGGGATTGGGATCTGGTGTGTGTCGGAGGAGGTGACTGTGCTGACGTGAGTGATTGCGATGATCTCCTGACAACGGAATATGCCACAGGTCAGTACACGACTCAAAACTCGATATGGACTAGTGTCTGTGAATATTAAGCCGCAAAAATACAATATACAGAATAGGACACTTGCTTATTAGATAACCGTATTTGAGTTGATGTATATGCTTTTATTCATTATTATTTTTTAATTAACTATTTTTTTCCCCAAACCATTGTTAGATGCAGTGTTTCCTGTAGTTATGCAAAGATTTGGATTCCAAAAGAGTATCAGTAAACTATTTCTTATGATTTTAAATCTGCATATAACTTCAGATCAATCTCAAAGTAAAAGGCAGCAATAAAGTCTGATTTTGTGGTGGATGTGTTCAAATTTGATCATCTTAATTCAAGTGATGAATGATTTTGAAACCCTGACAGTGTTGAGCACTACTGTAAGGTTAATCCTGCATGGTTTAAATGTTTGAAAATGATTAACAGTTGCAAATAAACATTCATTAGAAATATAGAAAATTAATCAAAAAGTAAGCAAAAGTAATCAGTTACATTACTTTAATAAAGCAATTGAAAAAGGTACACTACTATTACATTTTAAATAGGGTAACTTGTAATCTGCAACCTATTACATTTCCAAAGTAACCTTCCCAACACTGTGTATATATTAGGGATGCACCGGGCCCGATACTGAGCTCATGTTCTCGTACATGTACTCATTAAAATGCCCCGATACCAAACGCCGATACCACACAGCATGTGATAAGCGCCATATTCAGACAAAG
>NW_015546051.1:771903-774403 GCF_001515605.1 Sinocyclocheilus anshuiensis | reverse complement strand
ATATTAGATGAAAACCTTGACCTGAGAAATTTTAAAAATTATGAAATGACACAAAATAAGTGGAAGTACTAGAATTACTAAAACTGAAAAACAAAATAAAAAAAATAAAACTGAAATATTAGATGAAAACCTTGACCTGAGAAATTTTAAAAATTATGAAAATAAATGGAAATACACACACACACACACATATACACTCACATAAAACCTAATTAAAAAATGACGAAAGCATGTGACAAAATTACCAAAATTTAAACAAAAATTTAAATGAATAATGAAAATATAAATAACAGGAATTCAAAATATTATTAAATACACAAAGTTATATAAATAATACAAATAATACTAAAATCAAACCTAACATACATTTTGTATTATGTATACTTTGATGGTATAATTAAATATTATATTGTTAGCAATAAATTAATCCGCATATCATCTAATTTATTCTTTAACATTTTTATAGATTGCCCACGCTACCATTTTTGTGTCTCCATCACGAAGCCTTGATTCCTATTGAGTAAGAATTTCCTATACAAAAAAAAAAAAACTAACAAAAACAAACCAAAAAAAAACACTCCAGTGTTTATTTTCTGGCTGTGGTTTACGATCTGGTTCTCTCACACTAATCTCCTGGTGAGATAATCACAGGCCCCTCATTTGATCTGGCCCTCCTGGGTGAAATCTGGCCAAAGTCTCCCATCAGCAATTCCCTGTTGTCATTGATTCTGCTGTTGTTCACTAGCACACAAGAGACCCAATGCTCCTTTCAGCTGGCCCAGGACCAGTTTACCTGACCTGCATTGCACGTTCTAATGCAGCTGAGCTCCAAAGCGCTGACTGGACTTGAACATCCAGGACATTGCAGAAAAGAGTTCTCCTGGTCTTTTGCAGTGGGATGTGGACTATTGTTAATCCTATTTAGAACTCTTCAACACTGTGAAAGGCCTGGTAGAATATTCATGAGGTAATTAGATGAATGCTAATTAATTCCTTATAAATTATTAACAAATTACCAACACAAATGCTAACATCTGTTTGTTTAGGGGTTGCAAAAAGGCTTATGTGTTGAATGGTACCACACTGCATTCCAGTGGTTGGTGATGGTATTACAACACAATCAATTAAATGGATATTCTGGGTTCACCCAAAACTGGAAATCCTGTTATCATTCACTCAGCCTCAAGTTGTTCCAAATATGAATGGCTTTCTTTCTTCTGTTGAACACAAAAGCAGATATTTTGAAGAATGTTGGTAACTAAACAGTTGACAGTAGCCACTGACTGCCATAGTATAGGGGAACAAATGCAATGGTTATCAGCAACTGTTTGGTTACCAACATTCTTCAAAATATCTTATTGAACGCAGCAAAGCCTGTACAATAACCTGTCAATAGTGGATATTGATAAACACATGCACAAAATAGTGTCTATGTTGTCATCTATGTGAGATAATAATATTGTATGTGTAACTATTAATTTAAAGATGGAGAAACTTTATGATCAGAAGGGAGTAATGTGCATCACAGAGGAACTACTGAGAAGCCAGCTTGATGAATAGTGTTTAGGTTAAACAGGGGCATAAGCTAGCAAAACAATGGAGAGCAAACGGTGGGGGGTCAGTTTAGAAAGACTTTGCATTACATACAAAGATGTTGCTCTCAAGTGTATGCACACCAGAGGATAGACTAGAGAATGGCTGTTAAGAGTAATGTCACCATATAGAAAAACAAGGATCTGTAAACAAAAGTATATTCAAGCAGTTAGCAGACTACATTTTCACATTATCATGACAACTCTAGGAAGATTTTAGCACGGTGATTAATATGACAATATTAATGTATTTGGTCTCGGCGGAATAGATCTGCTACGTTGCTGAATTGCTGCTGCTGTTGGTTATTGCTGTTGTTGTAGATTATTGTTGCTGCTGCAAAAAGCAAGTACAGGAACTTGCTACTGCCAATACATATGTCAATATGGTTCTGTGAGTATTTAAGACATACTGCTGCTGCACAAATAGCATATAAAATAACGCATAGCAGATCTATACAGGTGGAGCTGGGAAAGATGGAGGGTTTCAGGGGAACTCTGAAAGTGTGCTGTGAAATGCTCTAGTGAATGCTAACTAGCTATTTACATTTACATTAACATTTAGACATTTAGCAGACGCTTTTATCCAAAGCGACTTACAAATGAGGACAATGGTAGCAATCAAAATCAACAAAAGAGCAATGATATGCAAGTGCTATAGCAAGTCTCAGTTAGCTTAATGCAGTACACATAGCAAGTTTTTTTTTTAATCATATAATAAATGAAAAGAAAACAAATAGAATAGAAAAAGAATAGAGCAAGCTAGTGTTAGAGGCCTTTTTTGCTTTTGTTAATCAGAAGTCAGAAAGTCAGATTTAAAATTGTATAATAAATAAAAAGAAAACAATTAGATAGAATGCAAAAAGATTAGAGAAGCAAGTCTTACTTATTTTTTTAAGAAAACAAGCAGT
>NW_015546051.1:757795-768062 GCF_001515605.1 Sinocyclocheilus anshuiensis | reverse complement strand
GTGCTCCCGGTGCCTATTTATACTATAGTCGCACCGGTAGTGACGTCATGGCTGTCGCCGGCCAAGGAGTTGGTGTTTTTTCAATGTATGCTTCAGACACGGGTCACGACGAGGCGTTCCCCATAGCGACCCCTAGAGGATGCAGTTCGAAGTTCCCATGAAAGGGAAATGTGTTTTGAGACGATTCTTGAAGATGGCTAAGGACTCAGCTGCTCGGACTGAGTTGGGCAGGTCATTCCACCAGGAGGGAACATTTAATTTAAAAGTCAGAGAAAGTGGGAGTCACGTGACATGCTCATGAACCTAGTCGCACTTGAGTAGAGCTCCGTACGTTTGGTCCCTTTTTGCTGATTTTTTCGTTTTATTTGAAGTTTTATTCATTAATAATACTTTCCCAGATGGCATACAATTGGAAAAAGCAGGAGTTGTCTCCATCGGCTCCTCCGATTAAGAAGAAATCCAAGCCACCGACCACGAGCGATATGGTGGACAAGATGGCGAACACTGTTGCACACTTTGAGGACATTCTAAGAACTGAGTTGACAGCGATGCCGAACGAGTTTACTTTTCACATGTCAGTTGTTCAGTCATTATGCTCTAAACTGGATCTTCTTACAGGAGATGAGAGAACAAAAGAAAGTTGTCGCAGATCACGATAGGCGAGTAGCCGTGCTCGAGCACCAGGTAGTGGACTTACAGGATCGCAATAGGCGCAGCAATCTGCGTCTGGTTGGATTGCCTGAAGGTTCCGAAAAGGACGACCCTATGGGCTTTTTGAAAAGATCGCTACCGACGTGGCTCCCATCTCTGGTGGGCAAAGAGATCGAAGGGGAACGAGCACATCGCGTGTACATAAGACTCTCCTTTAGATCGTGCTAAACCACGGGTTTTCCTCTTTAAGCTGTTGCGGTGCACGGACAGGGAGCTCATTCTGCGGGAGAATCGCAACAATCTGCGTTTGGTTGGATTGCCTGAAGGTTCCGAAAAGGACGACCCTATGGGCTTTTTGAAAAGATCGCTACCGACGTGGCTCCCATCTCTGGTGGGCAAAGAGATCGAAGGGGAACGAGCACATCGCGTGTACATAAGACTCTCCTTTAGATCGTGCTAAACCACGGGTTTTCCTCTTTAAGCTGTTGCGGTGCACGGACAGGGAGCTCATTCTGCGGGCCACCAGACTTCATGCCCCGGTGAAAACATCAGACGGAGCAACGCTGTCTTTCTTTTCAGATTTTTCTCCGGTCACCGCAAAAAGAAGTGCATTTGCACCAGTCAGGAAGTAAATAAGAGAAGCTGGCATCCAGAGTTTTCTTCTTTATCCTTTAACACTGAAGGTCATTCTCAATCAAGGTGAACCTAAAGTGCTATACTCCCCAGAAGAAGCATGAGTTTTTTTGCTGTCTAATCGGAGAAGAGATGCTCTAAATGGTTAGGTGACTTTGTCTTTCGCTGTTCACTTTAATGTTCACTTCTTAATTCATAGTTTCTAGAAGCTTTCATTGTGCATACAGTATCGCTTACTGATTATGGCGTTGTGTGCTCTGGTTTCTGTCAGTTTGTAGACATTCTCAGATTCATTGCGTCTTATTGCTTCTTTATGCATGTTATTTTTATTTATGTTTTATTTTTATTTATTTCTCTCTCTCTTTTTTATAGAGATACTACATAGTCAATATGTGACTATGGGGCCAGTGTTGGTGCTTCAGTAATGTGCAGGTTTTTGTTGACGCCACGGATCATATTAAGGGGGGCTGGCAGATCAAGCTTTGTTCTTGGTTTGATCTGCCATAGTTCATGGGAATGTGTTTTTTTTTTTTATAGTGACGGGAAGGCTGGGGGTTGGTTTAATGGTAGACTCAACTGGTTTTATTTTCAAACTTATATTTTGTCTTATTATGCAGTAATTCTGTTTGATACCTATGACTGACCTTAATATACTGAGTTGTAATATTAATGGCCTAAATGGCCCTCACAAACGTACATGTTTTCTGGATTTTTTTGCGAAGAAGAAATATTGATATAGTGTTAGTTCAAGAATCCCATTTGAAAGAGGAGGATATACACAGGTGTAACAATAAGTTTTATGAAGTGGTATCTCACTCATCTTTGGATACTAAAACCAAGGGTGTCTTAATATTGGTGTGGAGGACTTTAAATATTACTATTTTAGTTTCATTGTGCATACAGTATCGCTTACTGATTATGGCGTTGTGTGCTCTGGTTTCTGTCAGTTTGTAGAAATTCTCAGATTCATTGCGTCTTATTGCTTCTTTATGCATGTTATTTTTATTTATGTTTTATTTTTATTTATTTCTCTCTCTCTTTTTTATAGAGATACTACATAGTCAATATGTGACTATGGGGCCAGTGTTGGTGCTTCAGTAATGTGCAGGTTTTTGTTGACGCCACGGATCATATTAAGGGGGGCTGGCAGATCAAGCTTTGTTCTTGGTTTGATCTGCCATAGTTCATGGGAATGTGTTTTTTTTTTTTATAGTGACGGGAAGGCTGGGGGTTGGTTTAATGGTAGACTCAACTGGTTTTATTTTCAAACTTATATTTTGTCTTATTATGCAGTAATTCTGTTTGATACCTATGACTGACCTTAATATACTGAGTTGTAATATTAATGGCCTAAATGGCCCTCACAAACGTACATGTTTTCTGGATTTTTTTGCGAAGAAGAAATATTGATATAGTGTTAGTTCAAGAATCCCATTTGAAAGAGGAGGATATACACAGGTGTAACAATAAGTTTTATGAAGTGGTATCTCACTCATCTTTGGATACTAAAACCAAGGGTGTCTTAATATTGGTGTGGAGGACTTTAAATATTACTATTTTAGATAAAGGTTGTGATACCCTAATTTTTTTCTCTGTTTTGTCAACCTATCTCTTGAAATTTTCGGATTTTGAAATTGTATTGGGTGCAGATACGAATTCTGTAATGTCCCATATCTTAGATAGATCTGGACCAAAGGAATCACACTCTCAAGCTTATTGTTCTGACAAACTTCGGCAATATGTAACCTCATCCTCATTCGTGGATAGTTGGCGTTTATTAAATCCTTCTGCTAAGTCTTTCACTTTCGTTTCTGCTACTCATAAATCCTATTCGCAAATTGATCATTTCTACTTCTTTATCTTCAGCTGTCCGTGATGCCGATATTTGTTCCTTATCTCTGTCGGATCATGATGGAAATTTGTGCAGATTATCTTTGATCCCTCAGCCATCTCATGCCACTAGATGACGATTTAACCCTAAATTGCTACAGGATGAAAACTTTTGCAGTCAATTCAGAAATACATTTGCTGAGTTTATTGAAATTAACCAAGGTTCAGTGGATGATCCGCGAACACTTTGGAATGCAGTTAAATGATTTATAAGGAATAACTCAATTTCATATGCCTCTTTCCTTCAGAAAAACCGTCACAAAAAGATAGTTGAACTGGAATCACAGCTCCAGAATCTGACTAGAGTTAATCACCGTTGTTTCTCAGACAATACACTCAGCAAAATCATGGCAGTTAGGTCCAAACTTAATTCATTACTGAGATCCAGGGCAGAATTCCTGATTCAAAGATCCAGGCAGAATTACTATTTTCAAGGGAGTAGACCAAGCCACCTTTTAGCTCTAAGAATACGCAACGGTGAAAAGTTTGCTAATATTTCAGCAGTGAAATCTCAATCTGGGCTCATTATGACAGACCCAAAAGACATTAATATCGCCTTCCACTCTTTTTACTCTAACCTCTATACTTCTTCTGCTGATGGTGACCCTGACTCTTTTGCATCTTTTCTGTCCAACCTTGATTTACCTAGGCTGTCAGATTCGGATTCGGATTACCTGGCTGAACCGATCACTCTTCAGGAGCTGGAGTCAGCAATCCCATCTATGAACAAAGGGAAATCCCCAGGCATAGATGGTATTCCAATCGAATTGTATACTACTTTTTAGTCGGATTTAGGCCCCCTCATGGTAGATATACATTTTTCATTTCACCCATCTATTAATATAGCTGTTATTTCTCTCCTGTTAAAAAAAGATAAAGATTTGACTTCCTGTTCTAGCTACCGGCCACTTTCTTTGATAGGGACTGATGTTAAATTATATGCTAAAGTACTATCTCATCGTCTAGAGCAATTTATGAATAGGCTAGTTCATCATGACCAAACAGGATTTATTAAATCTCGCTCAGCTTCGGATAACTTACGCAGGTTATATCATATTATTAATTCAACGAATATGTCATCCTCCCCTTGTGCAGTATTATCTCTAGATGCGATGAAAGCTTTCGACCAACTAGAATGGAACTATTTATGGGCGGTTCTACAGCATCTGGGTCTAGTATCGAGATTCATAAACATGATAAAAGTTCTGTACGCCAATCCAGCAGCCACTGTTCTCACAGGTTCTGTTTGCTCTAACCCATTCTTTATACATCGAGGTACTCGTCAGGGTTGCCCGCTTTCTCCTCTGTTATTTGCCCTATCCTTGGAACCCTTAGTTCAAGCGGTCCGACAATCTGAAATTATTTCTCCCATAATTATACGGAGTACTCATCATCATATTTATTTGTTTGCTGATGATATCTTATTGTTTTTGGAGAAGCCGTCACATTCTATTCCTCGTGTGTTGAATTTATTTGACCATTTTGAATCTCTCTCTGGGTTTAAAATTAATTGGAGTAAGTCATGTTTACTACCCCTCAATTTTAAAATTGATTCCATGCCCCTTTCTATATCTATTCCATTGGTTCAAAACTTTAAGTACTTTGGGATAGATGTTTTACGTTCCCTCCAGGAAATCGTCTAAAAAAAACTCTAATAGTATTCTAGCCAAACTATCCTGATTTGGAAAATTGGTCTCGTCTTCTCGTCTTCTATTGGAATCTATTGTTTATCCGTATAAATTGAAGCATCTTGTTTTTTCATGGGTTCCGCTTAGTGTAAATCACGGTTTGGTCCCATTGTAACCCACCTCCTCTCCACATGAAGGGATGTTGAAAGACGTTCACAACTAGTTACAATATGGCATAGGCATTTGCCTATTTTCCACAATAATAATCTTTTGTCAGGCAGTACTCCATTTCATTGTCCGCAATGGACTCATACTAAAGTAAACACGATGGGAGATATCTATGATGATAGTGGTTTAAAATCCTTCCAGAATCTTAAAACTCAATATAATCTGCCAGACACCTACTTTTTTATGTATTTGCTAAGTTAAAAGCAGCTTGTAAGTGTATTTATTTCTTGTCTCAGTGTTCAGTGCAGGAAAGTGTGTTTTATGTATTATTTTAGAAAGTGTTATTTTAGCATGTGTGTTTGGCTCAGTGTTATTTTTTTAGGATTATCACCAAATGATTCATTGGAAATTGATGCATAGGGTTTACATGACTCCAATGAAACGTTTTTTTATATGAATATGTCGTCTTCTCCTAAGTGTAATCTCTATTTGCAAAGATCTTTAGGCACGTTTTTGCATTTTGTTTGGGAGTGCCCCTCTCTCTCACCTTTTTGGACTCAGCTCTCACATGACCTATCATATTTTTTGGGTACTGAGATATGTTTGACTCCACGCCATTTTTTCATGAATGACTTTTGGGACCTCACCTTGTCCGTCCAACAAAGATGTTTACTGTTAGCTGCTCTCACAGCAGCAAAAAAATTGCTAGTCAACCGTTGGAATCCTCCTTACACAATGGACAGACAAACCTGGACTGTGTATTTGTTGGACATTATCTCAATGGAACTCTCAATTTCTCGTATACATGGATCTAATGTGAAAACTATAATTATGGTTGATGTGCCTAACTGGATGGGGAAATTGTGATGAAATGATGGGTTTGATGGAACCACAAGCAGTTCTGTCTTGACAAGGTTGAGTTGAAGGTGATGGTCAGTCATCCAGCAAGAAACGTCCGGATGTAATTTAAATGTAAAGCAGCAAGTTATTGTCTGTGTATGCAACAAGAACCAATCAGCTTGTGCCAAGTAGGTTAACAATGTGAATATCATCAGTTTGCATTAAAGACACATCACCCTGCGCCATCTAGAGTTTCATGACAGAATTTGGCATTTCTATCATGACAACTCTCTAAAGATTTTAGCATGGTAATGGATATGGCAATGTTAATGCATTTGGTCTAGGTGGAATAGATCGTCTCCAGATTACGAATGTAACCATGGTTCCCCGAGGGAATGAGACGCTGCATTGGATAAAAGCGTCTGCTAAATGACTAAAAGTAAAGTAAAAGTAAAAGATTCACATCAAAACTTAAAATGATGTAATACACACGTTGCCTCGACAGCAGCGGTGGAACCGGCGTCAGCTTCTAGGAATGAAGCAAGCGCTCACAGGGATGCCGGAAGTATGGCACTGGGACGCAACGTCTCGTTCCCTCGGGGAACCATGGTTACATTTGTGCTTCACTTTCACAGCTTTACTCAGAATGAACTATAGCAATGAACCAATAATTATTGCATACAACAATAAATGTATCAACTCAAATATCTAAATAACTTCCCTCCAATCAAAGGCACTTTACCAAATTTACAATGTGAATAAGCCTGAGAACATATTTGAGGTAGTATGCATTCTACATTCTGGGAACGAGTATGCCCACGCGGCAAGACTTACAAATCCCTGCCTAGTGTGGAAGAGCACAGATAAGTCGAGAGAAAGGAGCCAGGAGTGGCGGAGAATGCTGGAAGGCACCTGACAAAGTAGGCGGGGACATCCCGCAGCATCCCGAAGGCCAACTTCAGAAGGAGTGAGTCTTGACCCCTAAAGGAGAGGGGAGATCAGAGGACTCGAGGCTATGAAAAAGCATCCTGATCCACCGCTTAGCATAAGCTTCTCTGGCCATCCTGATCCACCACTTAGCATAAGCTTCTCTGGCCGGAGGCCTCGGCCTCAGCGCACCGTGGAGGAAACGTGTAACTAGGGGGTGTCTGCCCACTGACTGGCCACCGACATGTAGACTTTTAAGGTGGAGTGTGTCAACCCTGCAAAGAAACGGGCCTGCAGGAACTTCAGCACTGTACCAACTGGGCAGTAACTGGGTCGAGCTGGCAGTCTCCGCACCAAGAAGTGAAAAGATTCCACTTCAGGGCACACAGTTTCCTCGTAGAGGGAGCTCTGGATTGGAGAATGGTCTCAACAACCTCGGTTGAGAGACAGCAAGCTGCGCACCCCCCCCACGCCTGTGAGAGGAGCCTCCAATCAAAGGCACTTTACCAAATTTACAATGTGAATAAGCCTGAGAACATATTTGAGGTAGTATGCATTCTACATTCAAGTTTTATATTCACTGTACCCAGCAGTACCTTCAATTACCTTCAAACAAAATAATTCACAGTATGAACTTCACATGTTCACATTTACATACCTCACATGCACATGTGATTCAGTATGCACACACACCACATGTTGTATTAGTCTATAACTTCATGGTGTTCACAAATTTATGTCAAATTTATGTCACATATAACAATATAACCTATTAACAACAGGAAGGTAACTCACAGTATAATCACTACATTCATATTAAATAATCGCTACATTCATATTTAATCGCCTGACATACACGTGCATCCTACAGCGCATATTAGCCACATGCTAACATGGTGCGGTAGTGCTATGTCAGCTTAAACTCATAAACACAACTTACATATTACTTTAGAACATACAACATTAAGATGAACACATCTAGAGAGAGTTTTATACATTAATTTGCAAATGTGCATTTTCAATAGCTGCAGCATGCTTCACTTTCACAGCTTTACTCAGAATGAAGCGCATCGCGAGAACTCCCTGGGAATACACGTACGCGCGCACACACGCGACCAATCAGATACGCCCACTTTAAACATAATAACATTTCACTCCATAACATACTATACATTTTTCTAAACACCTTAGTTATTTCAAAACATAACATTTTAAAGTATTTTCCAACATTTGTATAATTAATAATTATTTAAACTGAAAACCTATTACATTAACATACACTAACAGCATCACATGAGTTACAGTATACAGTATTTCACACATAGTAATCTCCAGCATTTTATACTGCATATACAGTCCAGCCTATTACACAGGCAGAGAAAGGGTGAGCCGTCTCCAACCCATCCGCTAGATCCATGTGCGATCCCCGCGATCTGAATCGCTGCCGTGCCGCAGCAATAGCAGGACCGAAACGCAAGCTCGCAAGCACGGACACACTCCTCGGAGCGTGCCCGATGAGAGCGGAGCATTTAACAGCGGGTAAAGCACAATCAGCCCCCTCTGCAGTGGGACCGTAACCACAAGATCACAGGCATGGACACACTCCTTGGAGCGTGCCCGGCGAGAGCGGAGCATTTAACAGCGGGTAAAGCACAATCAGCCCCCTCTCTTTTTCCCGAGAGCTGACTGCGCGAGCTCCGCTTCACAGTAAGCTGCTCATTATAATATTAGGCATAATATGCTTGTGTAACTGATGCTTGTGCAACTGGCGAGCTCATCGATGCCCTCCATATCACCCTCCTCGGAGGAAGACAGGCGGAGCGTCGAGCCCTCTCACTGGGGGGAAAGAACCGCAGCTCGGGCTTCCGAAGCCCGAGAGCGGGCGCTGGATCTGGTAGGTGAGGAAGAAAATAGGGACTCGCCCGTCTACATTCCCTCCACCGGATCTATATGCGAACCCCACGAGCACAGCCGCCGCTCCGCCTCGGCGGAAGCGTGGCCGGCGCCGCGAGAAATGCCGGTGAAGGCTCCCTCCTCAAAGAGAGCCTTCCGAGAGCGCAGCAAGGCAGTAACAAACGCTTGCCATGTGCGTAGCTCCCTCGAGAGCTGACTCTGCGTGCTTCGCTCCCAAGCAGACAACACACAAACTGTGTCTGTCCCCACCCGAAATATAGCGCGAGCAGGGAGGAACACAGCCTGAATGCTGTCTGCTCTCTCCCAAATGCTTCTTTTTGCTGAAGCTTGGCATAATGGAGCTTATAAGTGGACAAACAACACTAAATAAGACTCACAAACAGATAGCGACTGAGCGCGCACACACAGAGCGCTTGCTGAATGACAAAAAGCTGACGCCGGTTCCACCGCACATACTTTTATAGCTTCCTGGTCGCAACGTCACCCGCCCATGACGTCTAGCCCATCTATTGGACTGATTTCATATGTGACTCAGAGCATGGTCACGCTGGGGGCGTTCCCAAAGCGTTTCCGATGCAGCTCGAGTTCCTGAAGGGTAACTGCTACGCTGCTGAATTGCTGCTGCTGTTGGTTATTGCTGTTGTTGTAGATTATTGCTGCTGCAAAGCAAGTACAGGAACTTGCTACTGCCAATACATACGCCGATACTTGCTGTGGATATTTAAGACATACTGCAGCTGCACAATTAGCATATAAAATAACCCCCCAACACAGCTGGAACGAGAAGATAAACAAAACAGCCAAAATGTGTATGCTTCTGTAAGCGTGAAAACATACTGCTGTTATACAATAATATGCTTGAAAGCATCCCCATAAGGCAGAAGAAGAGATGAAATGAAAAAGCCCCCCAAAAAAAGCAAATTTATTGCCAAGACATATGTACTGCTGCTGCTTTGGAGAGACATGAGACTGTGTGTTTGCTATCATTGTGGCCCTGCTTTGCTAAATGGCTTAATGCTTGTGGACTATTGCTGTGTGTACCTGATCGGTTGACCAGATAGCTTAAAACTAGTGACTTGACATATGTCTTTCTGGGCTAGTGAAGTCCAGAGAAATTAACTAGTGGCTTAGCATTGTGAAACTGGGTGCTATACCCTTGGGTTTATTTAACTAATGACCTAAATAACTATGTGTGTATGACCGAAAATAGCTCAAACTTTCCTAAGTAGAAACACACACTATTTGTGTCATTAACAAACAGGAATCACGTTGTAGGTTGTTAGATTAAGTAACCCCCAGCAACCACCTGACTCAGGCTCAGGCGGCCTGAGCAATTAGTTTTAAATTTGTCATTCAAGAGTTGTAATTTGTATATTTTTTTTTGCTCTCTATTAAAGTTCATCAACGTTCATAATTACGGATTATAATGACTTATACTGTCTTTTTACGCATTGCATTGCATCGCGCAAACATAAAACCATGTCTGCATTAGTGATCGGAGAAATGACAATCTACAAACGCTACTCTACACTGGAGGCCGGCTTGAGTGAGTGGCGGCGGGCGAGCTTGCAGCAACCACATGTGGCGACCCTGGGCTGGACTCCGCTTCGTCCACA
>NW_015546051.1:733050-757739 GCF_001515605.1 Sinocyclocheilus anshuiensis | reverse complement strand
GCACCAAGAGCTTGTAACACTCCAAAGAGAAAGGAAAAATTGAAATTGCATCATATGACCCCTTTAAGTCTGGACTCTGACTAGGCCATGAAAGGACATTCAGCTTTTTCTCCTTCAACCACTGTGTGATCAGTCTTGCTGTGTGCTTTGGGTCATTGTCATGTTGGAAGGTAAACCTTCTTCCCATTGACAACTTTCTGGCAGAGGGTAGCAGATGTTCCTCAAGAATTTGATGGTATTTAGCCCCATCCAATTTTCCTTCTATCCTGACAAGTGCTTCAGTCCCTGCTGCAGAGAAATACCCCATAACAGGATATTACCACCTCCATGCTTTGCTGTAGGAATGATGTTATTTGGATGGTGAGATGGATTGGATTTCTGCCAGACATATTGTTTGGTGTTGAGGCCAAATAATTAAATTTTAGTCTAATTTGCCTCCAAATCTTCAAGGTGCGTTTTGGCAAAGCTCAGTCATGACTGCATGTGGCCTTTCTTAAGGAGTGGCTTTTTTCTTGCAACAATTCAAATCATATCTTTCAGCTTGCGTTTGAATAGTTTACACTTCTGCAATGCTTCTCAAGAACCGGGACTAAGAATAGAGAGCTGCTATTTTCTAACGTAAAAAAGCACATGGAAGTTGATCTATTTTATATACTTTTTTTTTTCAATTGGTGACGTAGCGAGCAGGAAACTTTAAAAATGCATCCAGTGAAAACAATGCTAGCTTCTGCTCTTGTGTCCGTCTAAAAGGTGTGTTTGAAGTGTGTGTTCTGTGCCAGTGCTCAAATTCAGTGATAAGTCAGACAAGCAGCGTTTTAGTCTATGTGTTACTCACTGCCTGCGTATCATTACAGGTGGGGATACACATGATCTTTGCGTTGCTTGTCTGGGAGCGGAGCATGCACAGGCAGCTCTCAAGGGAGTTGACTGTGTGCATTGTGAGTGACTGCTGCCGCTGCACATGCTCCACTCCCATGTGGCACTCTTTGAGGAGGGCGCACAGACTCACGATCCTCGTGGTTCTGGCGATTGTGATTGAGATCATTGGGATCGCAGATGGATCTAGTGGAGGGGTTGCATTGGCCGGCTGAGAAGCAGGAAGATAATTTTAAACGCAAGCTAGACGAACGCTTCCTGCGTTCTAAGTCATCTCCTCCATGTCGGAGCCTTCCTTTCTTCCCTGATCTCCACACTGAGTTGTCGAGATCATGGGAAAGAGCTTATTCAGCCCTAATGTCAATAATTATTCTAACATCTTGGGGCTGAGAGAACATGGCTATTGGATGATGCCCCAGGTTAAACAGACACTTGCTAGTTATCTGTCCCTAGGGTCAGTATTGTCCCTAGGCCTTTAAAGACAACATCGGCCTTGGTGGATAAAGCTTTAATGGTGGAAGGTTAGGCTGGTGCTTGTCTGCACACCATGGCCTTGTTGCAGGCATAACAGGCAGACCTGCTTAAAAACCTGGATGAAGGTGAGGAAGTGCATTCTGATGATATTAAAGAGTCGCATTGTGCCGTTGATTTGTCACTCCGGGCCACCAAGGAAAAAGCCAGAGCTATTGGCCGCTCTATGGCAGCATTGGTTGCTACTGAGAGACATCTCTGGTTTAACCTGTCCGATATGAAGGACAAGGACAGGTTCTTCCTTTTGGGCGGCCCGCTTGCTCCTTCTGGCCTTTTCGGCAATGCTGTCAGCTCTGTCATCGAGAGGTTTCAGGAGGCAAAGAAACAGGTGGCGGCATTCCAGAGGTCAGGGTGCAGCAGAAGAAGAGCATCGCTTCCCGTGCTCCCCCGCAGAGAGATCAAGGGTTTGGGTCAGCGCTCTCTGCTGAAGTCCTCTAGGGAGATGGATTTGAGGACCGTTATTCTTTCTTGGAAGTCTTCGGTGAAGAAGTCCTGATGCCTCAGGTGCCAGGCTTCTGAGGGCAAGCTCCTCTGGGGAAGAGTGGTGTACACCTCATCACACGGTGCCTGTCTCTCCTGCTCCTGTTGCAACTCACACATCCAGCTCCTTTAGGACTGGATGCCATATTACAGACATGGCTGAGGCATTTCCCCTGATTGCTCTGCTTCCGAGAGTTCTTGAAAGAGTCCACCGGGATGGCGTCAGTCTACTGATAGTAGCCCCATTCTGGCCAGCCTGAGTATGGTTCTTGGATCTTGTGTCCCTTCTTGATGGGTCTCCACGGGAGATTCCGATCAGGAGGGACCTTCTGTTGTGGATTGTGGGTCTGGCCTCTGAGCGGGCACAACTCATAGCTTCTGGTCTCTCAACAGAGGTTGTTCAGACCATTCTCCACTCTGGAGCTACAGTGCTGGAGTTCCTGCAGGAACGTTTCTCCACAGATATGTTATCCTTCATGGTGTCTTGAGGCTGAGGTCTGCACTACACACTAGGGCCCCGGCATGAGATTTAGCCGTAGTCCTAGAAGGGCTAAGTAAAGGTTTTGGCAAAGTTTTCGACACTAAAGATAGTGTTTCTATTAGCCATCTCGTCTCTCAAGAGAGCTGGTGACCTTCAGGCCCTTTCCGTGTCCCCATCATGTCTTGACTTTGCACCAGGAATGGTGAAAGCCTTCTTGCACCCGGGGCCCGGCTATGTGCCGAAAGTGTCCACTGTTGTTCCACAGCCCATAGTGCTGCAGGTATTCTGTCCAACTCCCTTCTGGGAGCCAGACCAGGAGAAGCTTAATTTGGTGTGTCCAGTTAGAGCACTGGACACTAACATCCACAGAGCTGCCCTGTGGAGGAAAAATGTGGAGGAAAACTTTTTGTATGCTTTGGTCTACCGAAGAGTGGTCTCCCGGCAAACAAGCAGACATTAAGCAGGTGGATAGTTGAGGCGGGAGCGGGACCAGATAAGATATATTTCTGCGGAAGCGGGCGGGCACGGGACAGAATCTTGCAGGAGCGGGCGGGAGCGGGACTGTAAAATCAGTCCCGCACAGGTCTCTAGTTGAGGCTATCGCCCTGGTTTATGAGTCCTCTGATCTCCCCTCTCCTCTCCTCTTGGGGTCAGGGCCCACTCAACTAGAGGTATGGCGGCATGTAAAGCCTTTCTGTCATTTGTTTCGCTGCACGACATCTACGATGTGGCCGGCTGGTCATCCCCGCTCACTAGGGCTGTACGATTAATCAAATATGATTGTCATGCGCATCTTGTCAGTAGATCCGGTTCTGTGATCAGTAGTAAATCTCCATCACGTGCTTTCAGATGCCTAGCTAGATGCCTAGCCTAGGCCAAACTCGGGAACTGTGGCCCTCCCTGAGCTTGACTCGGGGACTGGAGCACTCCTTGGGCTGGACGTGGGAAATGGAGCCCTCCTTGGGCTGGACATAGGAGCTGGAGCCCTTTCTGTGCTAGACTCGGGGACTGGAATCCTCTCTGGGCTAAAATTGGGGACTGGAACCCTCTCTGGGATAAACTCGGGGACTGGAACCCTCTCTGGGCTAGACTCGGGGACTGGTGCCCTCTCTAGGCTAAACTTGGGGACTGGAGCTCTCTCTGGGCTAAACTCGGGGACAGGAGCTCTCCGTGGGCTAAACTCAGGAGCAGGAGCCGACACTGGAGCGAGGATGAGGACCAAGAGACATCCTTTTTGCCTCATCCTTTTGGTTCCGGGTGAATAGGGCGGCCAGCGGGCTTGGGTCTGCCGCGGCCGGCGGGCTTGTCTGCTGAGCGGCTGGCGGGCTTGTTCTGGCTCGGGGCTGGATGCTCTCCAGACACCAGAGGATCCCTTCCCTCCAGCTTAGTCCCGTGGTGTCTGGGAGGTCCACGGGGCGATGGTAATTGGCCCCATGCCAGAACAAAGAGTTGATAGTAGCGTCATCAAAAGCCGCTATCATGATCATGAACAACAGTCTTTATTTTACACCTAGGGAATCACACGTACGACACGGGATCGACGTTCATTCAAAACCGGACAGAGAACTCAACACAGGAAACACTTTAAATACACAGGACTAGAGGAGGGACACAATGAGGAACACCTGAAATCACTAAACATCAAACAATCAAACATGAGGGAAAACTGGGTCATGGAGCACGTGGGGGAGGAGAACACAACAGTAGACAGGAACAGAGTCTGGCACACACACACACACACACACACACAGAGTGCTCTCTCTCACCAGCCTTCTGATGACCATCAACTGCCACTCATTGAGTTTTATTATTTTTATGAGTTGTACTCTATTCACATATTGGATTATTTTACAATTTTTCACTTCTGAAAAGTTAAAAGTTAATACAAATTGTATTTGACTGTTCTGATTTACAGCAGTGAATAAATGCAATTAAAATATAATAAGGTATCACTGTTTATTGCTGATTTTAAAGCTTACTGAACATTAAATTATTTGGATATCTACAGTTCTACACAACATAAGATTGGCCCCTCTGTATTAATTGTGGCCCCTCTTGTGCCCCCCAGTTGAAAAATCCTAGAATCGCCCCTGCTGAGAACCTACCCCACTAAGTGTGACGTGCATCTGAAATCAGCCCGCACACACTTAATGTAGATATGAATGCCCATAGAAAATATTGAAAGCATTCGAGGTTTCGAGCAAATAAGGTTATCCCTAATTCACATTGCTGATCTAAAATCCACAAAACTTTGACACTGTATTCTCACATACATGAACTAGATAAACCTTTTGCTGCTGCTACTGCTGCAATATGACCACGATAATGCTTTTATCCTTAGTAATTAACTCCTCACTGGAATCACCTGCGTGTAGCTTTACAACTTGTATATGTGTGCTAGTTTATACATTTAAAGCTGACACAATAATGCACTGAAATAAGAAGTAAAGACCATTCACTAATCTAGCTGTTGAGTTTCAGAGGAACTCTGAAAGTGTGCTGCGAACTGCTCTAGTGAATGCTAACCAGCCATTTAAATGTAAAGCAGCAAGCTCATTGGCTGCGTATGCAACATGAACCAATCAGCTTGTGCCCAGTTGTTTAATACTTGAATATAATTTGTTTGTGTTAAGGACCCATCAGCCTGCGCCATCTAGAGTTTCATGAAAGAACTTGCATTACTGTATTTGGATCTGTAACTAGAGGCCTTTGTTCTATGATTGGTGCATCTTTTTTTTTTCTTTGTCTTCAACTATGGGCACTTTGGCCTTGTGGAATAAAACAACTGAGGGCATTAGAGAGAAAAAACACACCTTGCACTCTCCTACAATTCGATTTACTTTAAATCTGAGTGTCCCTCTGATAATCTGATTATCTATCACACACACACACACACACAAGTGTTATTCTCTGGGAAACCTTGTGCCCTGCATTTATGTGGATTGTAGGGATTTCTGTCATGAACGGACACTGATATGCCACAGAAACAACTCATCATGAGATGACGAACCAGTCTAATCAAGAGATAACACAGAGATCTTTTGTATCAGGACTACAACTTATAGATACCTCGTGATGTCTTGTGACCACCAATGAATGAACTACTACATCCCACAGGAAGAGGACGAGTAATTTAATCACACCCTCAGGCTTGCAAAACAACGGACCTAAAGAACAGTGATAATGTGATTAAATCAAACTCAGCAAACCACCGCGTGATGTGTATGGACCTCAGGAAATTCCCCCTCCCTTCCTTTCTCTATTAGCAGAAGAAACGCAGACATTGCATGAACCAAGTTTGAAAGACAATCATTTAAAATCATTTAAAGTATCGGAGCAATATACTGCCAAATAATATGCTTTCTGTTTGATGTGTTTATTGTAACCTATGAAGTTTAATCAATATTTTTTAACCCTTTTTTATAGATAAAGTGTGAAAATGAGTTAGAACTTTGGGAACTTCTCAGAACTCCGTTAACATCATTTTCATTCTTCAGAGACTGTATGTATGTATGTGTGTGTATGTGTATGTCTTAGCTTAGGTCAATGGAATTTAGAATAGCCAATAAATTCATGTTTCATTTAAAAAGAATCATTGTCTGGTGTAGTATAATTTTAAAGTCAAACCTTGCCAAGATCTTGCTACCTAGCTCGTAGCGTATAACTTATCAAATAACGTATTAACCCGTGGCCGGGGAAAATACATGTAGTCAAATTGTTAATATACACTGACATTAACGTCTCGCAGGACGAGTAGCTGATAAAGTGTAAACGATCAAATTTGAAATCAGTTTTAATCAGGTTGACCTCGAATTTTCAGATTCGATTCCTCTCAAAACCTGAGCTAGAAATAAAATTAATGATTAATTCCCTCATAAGAATTAATGAGTTAAATTCCTTACAGGATGGTCATTTGACACTTATCACCTATCTAATGACTGTTTTGGTATCCACGTACACCACTTCATTCCTGATGGCAGTGTCCTCATTCAGCAGAAAAAAAGCACCCTGAGGTTTGAGCAACATGACAAAGAGTTTAAGGTTTTTCCATGGCCTCTAAATTCCTCCACTTGCAGGACTTAAAGGATCTGCTGCTAATGTCTTGGTGCCAGAAACCACAAGACTCATTCAGAGTTATTGTCGAGTATACTGGGTTAAAAGTGGGGTTTATAAAAACGATAATGCAGGGTTAAAGCTCAGTGTGAAAAGCCCCCATATATGGAAAAGAAGGTGAAGCAGAGGGTGACGCAGTAGAAACCAGTTAGAAACCTCATTGCTTCTGGCATCTATATTGTCACTTACATCTGATTTTCCCCCTCTTTTCTAATGTACACTATTTAGTATATGTCTGTATTTTGTTATTGTACTACTTCAATTGCAATAATAATAAATAATCATAATAATTAATAAATAAATAAATAAATAAGTAAATGAGATTTGACTACTAAGGAAGTCTCCCCCTTTGCAATATTTCCACCAACTGAAGAAACATCTGAGTCAATAGTTAATCCAGTGCACTCAAGTCAGTGAAACATTCATATAATTTCTCTGAAATGAACTTTCTCAAAGAAATGTATCTTTCAATCTTTCATTGTCTATGTGAGTGTCTATATGAAATAATACAGACACTTCCTCTATGATTATCTATAACCTGTGTGGAACATCTCACAAGTGTTGTTTCTGTGCAAGAGTGAGCTCAGTTACTGAGCAACAGCCTTCCCCAGTACCTTGGAGATAAAATACATATGTGAAATAGACTGATAATTAAACCAATCACAAGGATCTGCTTTCTTCATTAAGTCTTTAATGTCAGCAGTTTTAAGGAATTCTGGCATGTGACTTAGCAAAAACATTGGGTTATTTTTACTAATTCACATGCCACAATTTACCAACTTCACACTGTGAATCTATGAGCAGCATTATAGGTACAAAATTGGCTGTTCTCTGAGATGGGACCAGCCAGTTTCCTCAAAAATAACAAGCTGTCAGTGGAAGGAACACACAGAATGTTACTGTAAACTGAAGACAGTCTCATTTAGTGCCTGGATCTTTGCTTTTTCAGACACTGTATGGAAGATTAATCTAGTTTTACTCTTAATTAAATGGCTCATACATAATGAATTCTTTAATTTTCCTTAACCTTTTCAAAAGTTCATCCAATGTGCAAAAAGACCATTTATTTAAACTACATTGCAAAAAAGTCTCATTCTGGTGTCAAACAGATGAATATATTAACATAGGACCATCTCAATTTGCATGTCAGCAACATATATTCTGTTTTCATTAAAGGAATAGTTCACCTAAAAATAAAAATGTGCTTACTAAATGTATGCACCCTCAGACAATCCAATATGTAGATAAGTTTGTTTCTTTATCAGAACAGATTTGGAGAAATGTAGCATTACATCACTTGCTCACCAGTGGATCCTCTGCAGTGAATGGGTGTCATCAGAATGAGAGTCCAAACAGCTAATAAATAATCCACAAGTAATTCACACAACTCCAGTCCATCAATTAATGTCGAACAAATCCATCATTAAGGCAAGATACGAGTCCATAATCTATAATAATGCTTTCTCCAGTGAAAAAGCCCATCCCCTGTTGTCCTCTCACATCAAAACCCAAAGGACTGTTGGACTGTTTTTGCTTGTAAACAGTGCTAATCTGTGCATATTACTCTCCTGATTCAGACAAGATGGCTCTTTCACTGGTTTATAGTTAAAAACGTTGTGATGTATTTTTTTTTCTAACAAACATGCAGCTTTTCACTTCACAAGACGGACTGGAGTGGGTTACTTGTGGATTATTATGATGTTTGTATCAGCTGTTTGGACTCTCATTCTGACGGCACCCATTCACTGCAGAGGATCCATTGGAGAGCAAGTGATGATAATTTTTTCCAAATCTGTTCTGATGAAAAAACAAACTCTACTACATTTAGGGTGATCAAATTTTCATTTGTTGGTGAACGATTCCTTACTTGGCCCACAAAGTCAAAGAAGATTACAGATAGATACTATAACTCAGTTAGTACATTACATAACCTTACATTTAAAACACATCAGACCCATTTAATTTTAAACTCTCTGAACTGAACTTGTAACAATGTATTGTAGCATTCGCGAAAGAGGCTGTTTTGCATGCATAATTGTATGTATTATTTTTGTAATACATTACATTATTTGCATTTTCATTTTGGATGAACTTTACCATTAAAAGTAGATTAGCAGTAAAGACCGGTTTAATTATCTGCTCAGAGAGAAGGTGTATAAATGGTAATGTAAACCATGCAGGAGAATGAATATCTTATTGTCATGGTCTTACTTTCTCACGGAATTAATTCAGTAACACCAAGAAGAGTCACACTGCATATAAATAAAGGATATTCTGAATATTTAAGTCTTTGTAATTTGCATTTACAAGTGCCACTAGATGCTGCAGCTGACACACATTTCCAAACAGCAATACATCAGATGAATATTGCCACTGTTGTATCTTGCATCATATAATCGCTCTGATTAGAAAATATATATTAAAGTCATCTTGTTCAGTTCAAACATCTGGCCATTGCATGTGTTCAGTAACAAATAATTGATTATATATTCTCTTACTCATGAATAGACTCACTGATCAGATTAATAATTCAATGATTCAATCATAAGTCATTCAGATTGCTCCCCATAGCGACCCCTAGAGGACGCAGTGTCTCGTTCCCTACTCAGGGAATCATGGTTACATAAGTAACCTGAGACGTTTTTTATTTATTTGATTTTTATGTTTACTATATAAAATCTGACACAATCCAGAAAAGATGCATACCCAAACAAAGGGCTGCGACTGCAGAATGTCCCCAATGCACAAAAAACTCACATACCCACACACACAGGCACACACACTCCCATTGAAACACATTATAGCATTTATGATGTTTCTGTTGGGAAATGACTGTCATTTTGATTTTTGATTTATTTATTTTTTTACTTAACACAATTAAATTTGAGTGATGGGGTGGAGACCAATGAGTTTATATCATATTTATATTTTTAAATGTATATTTTATATGTATTACATATTTATGAAACTGTATGAATATGCAGGTTTGGATTAAAATTCAGTATCAATTTATTTATTTTTTTTACAAAATATAGTTTTTTTTAATGTTTTGATATATATCTGAAAGCCTTGAGATATATCTGAAAGCTTAATGAAGCCTCAAGTTGGTGTAGTTTTAAAGATTTCACTTGTTTGGCTCATTTAAAAATCTCCATAGGATTCAATAGGCCCCTCTAGTGGCTGTAATCATAAAATGCAATTTTATGTAATTTTTCCCCACCAGATGGCATCAGAGACACTCAGTGACCTAGGTACTGATGGATCATCATGTTTAAAGTATAAATATGCAGAAATTGTGTCTTTCATTGTTTTGTTTTGTTTTTTTGGTGTCATCATTTACCAAGCAGCAACCTTCCAGTCTCTTTCTTGAAACCAACACGGAAGTGAATTAACCTGCAATTCTTCGACTGGCTGCTAGAGACTGGCAATCCCATAGACCCCCCCCCCATGTTAAAATGCCCAACTTTACAGCAGAGAAATATATGTTTACAGCCTGGTACAAAAAGTGATTTTGGTCTATATAGCTAATTTTGCCCTTCATGACAATTAGGGGGGATTTTTTATAACTCATCCGTTTAAATTATATTAAGCCTTAAAGTTCTGCATAATTAAGGGCGGGTCCACTTGAGTGACAGGTGGATTGCTGCTACTGTCACCACCATCGAGCTAGGCGGGCGTGGTTTCAGCAACAAGTTCCACCCACGTCCCACTTCTTTGCCCATTTTCGATTATCCAACAGCTGCTAAAATGGCGACGGCCCGCTCCACCCACTTTAGGCTTCAAAAATGCTCTTCAGAAACCTACGGGTGACGTCACGTCCATGTTTTTTTACAGTCCATGTCATTTACTCACCCTCATGTCGTTCCAAGCCTGAATGACTTTCTTTCTTCTTTGGAACACAAAATAGATATTTTGAATAATGTACTTGTCACTGTTTTTAAGGATAAGATGGATATGAACTGATCAAAGGAAACTATAGGCCTACTTTGCAGTGCTGATAAGCTCTCATCTTTAAGCAAAATAACTTTGTTCATGTTTGCTGTTTACATGAGAAAACTCTACAAACGAGGAACATCTGTTTTAGTTAGATCATGTGTCCGGGTCACAAAGGAAGTGGTAACTGTTTCAGACACTGATAATTAACCACCACAGAATGAGTCAGGAAACAGTATAGCGCTTCCCTGATGGCAGCAAAGAAATTTTGAGCTGTGAGAGTCCATATACAAGATTATTCTGGATCTTGGAATTTCTGCCCTTCATTTAAAATATAGATATTCATGCATTCTCTTATAAAGGAAAAATAAAAAAAACTTTGCAGTGTCTTTATGCTCAGTTATGTGGTACCTGCTCATATTATTTATCTTCACAGGTAAGCAAAAATTCATTATTTTAATCAAGCATATTAAGCATTTAATATAATAATAATAATAATATGCACTCATTCGGTTGACAGTACATGGAACCCATGGTTGTGTGATGACCAGTCCAGACCAGAAGGTTAATGTTGGGACAGATGTCCATTTGTCGTGTAATTTCTGTCAATGTCCTGGACCTCTGGATGTTATGTCTCTTAGCGTGGAGTGGGAATTCAAGGTAGGCTTCTTTTTAGGGATACAGACCAACACAAATATACTTTACACTTTTTATACAAGCATTTCTTATTCTTATTCTTATTCATAATAATAACTAAAACCTAAATGTCTGGTACTTTTTGTATTTTTTTTTTTTAAACACAGGATATTTCCTCTGAGCCAAAAATAATCCTCTACTACATCAGAAATCGAACTGTACCACTCCCTGGTGTATTTTTTCAGGGAGATGTCAAATTAGGAAGTTTTGATATGCATCTCTCATCCGTGACCCATGAGAACAATGGGACGTATTTGTGTAGATTGCGTCTCAATGGCAGTTTTCACACGAATCAAACACGCCTCATTGTGCAATCAGGTAGAAAACTTCTTTTTTTTTTTTGAGTTTATTTATTTTATTAAGTTACTGGTAACACTTTGCAATAAGGTATCATTTGTTAACATTAGTTAATGTATTATCTAGCATGACCTAACAATGAACAATACATTTGTTACAGTATTTATAAATCTTTATTAATCTTAATGAATGAAAATACAGTTATTCATTGTTTGTTCATGTTAGTTTACAGTGCTTTAACTAATGTTAACAAATACAGCTTTTGATTTTAATAATGCACTAATACATTTTGAAATTAACATTAACTAAGATCAATAAATGCTGTAGAAGTATTGTTCATGCTTAGTTCATGTTAACTAATAGAGTTAACTACTGTTAACTAATGAACCTCATTGTAAAGTGTTACCAAATTACTGGACAAAGGGATAATATTATTCAACAATGACACAATAAATTGATCACAAGTGACAGTAAAGACATTTACAAAAGATTTCAACTGTAGTCAGTTTTACTGATGAGTAAAATGAATCTTTTTGAGGAAACAGAAAGACCTGATAGTGCTTACGTGTTAAATGTTCAGTTATGTTGGACATACAATAGCTTGAGTTAAGATATTGTATGCATGCATGTTCTGTGATCGTCTGATTGGGGACAGGCCCAATGACATAGATGTGCCTACCCTTGTATTAATGTATTTAATCTATTTTAGTTCCAAATTAATAACCAGTATAGTACTTGTTCACATTCTAAATGTAAATTTTGCAGCATGCAAATCTAACGAACAAGTAAAATAAATAAATAAATAAATATTTGTTTTGCTTTAGCTCCTTTTAATTAATTAAACTAAGAAAACAGCTAAAATATTTTTTTTAAGTGTTGAATGATTTCTGTATGCTCATGTGACACTGAATAATGGCTGCTGAAAATTCAGTTTTGCATCACGGCGAATAAATTACATTAAAAATAAAACAAAAAAGAAAAGAGTTATTTTAAATCGTCATAATTTTTCACAATATTACTGTTTTTTACTGAATTTTTGATCAAATGAATGCAGCTTTGGTGAGCATAAGAGACTTCTTTCAAAAACATTTAAATATTACGGACCCCAAATTTGTGCATATTACTTATTGAGTCCTCTTTGTATTTAAATAATGTTTTCAGCTTTTAGCTTGCTATGAAAATAAAAAAGAAAAAAAAAATTGACCTTTGTAAAAGTTTTAAATAGTTGTAATCCATAGCATGCAGTAAACAACTGTCAAAGTTTATTTATTACCATTTTAAAGGTTTCTATATGTGGATTAGTTTAAATAAGAGCTCCAAACTCAATTTTCCTCTTTATTTTCTTCAGTACTGACCAGGAAAAACAGTCCAGGTGTGAATCGTCTGCAGGCACATCCTCCCTGGTGGCTGCCCCTGGCGTCAGTGTCTGGGTTTGTGTTACTAATTGGAACCGTGTTTTTGGGGAGGAAGGCTTGCAGATCAACCCAAAGAGAAAACAACTCAAAGTAAGTCATTGTCAGTTCACAGAGAGATATAGCAGCTTGTAGGGTATTTTTCTGGCTTCATGTTGTGCTTCATTTTCTACTAGGCAAAAAATAGAAGAGGTTAAAACCAACACTGACAATGAAGACAAGAGAATGGCATACAAGGTAACACACTATCTTTGCAACTTCCTTCTGCATGTCTGCTCTCATTTCCTCTCTTTGCTTTCTGTACTTGATAAAGTCAATTATTAAATCAAATTTTCATTGATTTATGTTGACTCTGTTTAATTTAAGACAACAGTGGTTGAGGTTTGATTCTGGAATGTTTAAATATTTTTGGGGTTGTTGTATGGGTTTTGAAGATGACTTTTCAGCTTATTTTGTGTCTCAGGTGGGATACAGCTCTTTGCCTGATCTGGCAGATGTGAACAGTCCTCCCAGCAGTCCAGACAACATCTATGTTACCATGGTAAGATTCAGTGGACTTGAAAAAGTCATATGTGAATATATGAGTTATGTTACAAAATGTTCTTGTCAGATAAAGAATATCTTCATCTGTTTATACAGTGCATTAAAACATTTTCTGTAAACTGTACTTTTTTTTTTCAAACACCACAAAAAATGTTAAGTGAGAGTAGATATTGCCTGCTTTTGAACGTCCCTTGTGAAAAAGAAGTGTGCATAATTGTATTTATACTTATTGTGCACTTCAAATCCTTAAAGTATATTTAAAGAGTTCAGATGCAAAAGCCTCTAAGTGCTGTCTGAAATTTTTATCTGAAATTAGCATTTTTATCAGGCTCCTATATTTATGTTCATTTATTTCACTTTAATGTCATAGATAAGGACCTATACATTGTCATTAAAGTAAAATTACAGAACCTAAACATATGAGCCTCATAAAAATGACAATTTTAGAAGAAAATTTCAGTTGGCACTTAGAGGCTTTTTCATCTGAACTCTTCATTTTTAAAAACCTGTACTTGCTAATAATAAGATATTAATGATCTAAAAGGCCACTTAAGTGTAGAGAGACACTTTCATGACTGTTTCTTAACACATTTCAGTACACTCTTAAAAAAGTGACTTTCAATATCAATTTCAAATTAAACATTTAACGTGCATTTTAAATAATTTTATTAACTATTTTCATGCTTTAAATAAGTACACTTATTTTGATGTGCTGATTAACATACTGTACCTAAGCACATGTGAAGTACTTGATTATAATTTTAACACAAAGTTGGTATATTTAAAATATACTAAATTGCAACTTCATCATTACGAATGTGTAAATACAAACCTATTTAAAAACATGACATACACGTTTCAACAGAAATTACATTATGCCTATCAGTATACCATAAATGCCTATCAGTACATTCAATATAATATTTCATGGACAACAGAACTGTGAAATTACATATAAAGATGTACTGAAGTTATAAAGCCCTCTTTAAACCCTATATATATATATATATATATTCTTTTTTTTTTTTTTTTTTAAGACCAAGTGCATATTACATTTTCTGTTGATTTATTTAATATTACAAAACAATGATAATAACATACTTAATCAAATGTCATGCGGAGGTTAATCATGCACATATTAATTATATTCTTAATGACTTGATAATCTTCATTATTGTAAGTGAAATTATATGTATGTGCATATGCATACATCACTTCATGTGTAAACTGATTATTAACCATTTATCACAGGAAAAAAAAGTGTTAACAAAATGTAAAATGGCTTCTGTTTGTGTGTGTTTGTGTGTATTCTCAATGGCTGGAAGCAGCATGGTTTCCCATTTGCACCAGATGCTCCTGTCACAGCTGGACGCAGCAGACGTCTTCCCTCTGACTGGCAGCCAAAGGATGAGGATCCCACATATGTCCGCTGCCACCAAGATTTATCAATCAGATCATGTCGCTTACAAGATGAGACACAAAATAACTGATTATTTAAATGAATGAGAGTAAAAGTCATCTGTATTGTCAGATACGTATAAGTGTGACGTGACATGTGGCCAAGTATGGTGACCCATACTCGGAATTAGTGCTCTGCATTTACCCATCCAAAGTGCACACACACAGCAGTGAACACACACCCGGAGCAGTGGGCAGCCATTTTTGCTGCGGCGCCCAGGGAGCAGTTGGGGGTTTGGTGCCTTGCTCAAGGGCACCTCAGTCATGGTATTGAAGGTGGGAAAGAGCGCTGTACATTCACTCCCCCCACCTACAATCCCTGCCAGTACGAGACTCGAACCCACAACCTTTGGGTTATGAGTCCGACTCTCTAACCATTAGGCCACGACTTCCCCATAATATAGTCCCCCACAGGCCTGTTTGCATTTCTTGTTTCTTCAGTACTCACCAACTGAGTATACATTATCCCTCATAATAAATCTGTGTTCATCTGTCTAAATATGCATGCAGTTCAATGTCATTTTGATTATGTAGCTTTCTTTTTGTCCACATGCACCTCTTCCATCATCTGCGAGGTGTCAACGGTGGTCAGTTACTGCACTTCACTGTGAGCTTTTCCGCTTTATCTTCTCAATGACTTCTCATCAGCATGAAATTGCCACTTCTTCTAACAGACCCACTGTCTCTGTTTCCGAGGCAAACACGTTTTTTTCCTGAAGTCCTAATAGTGGAGAAGTGATTACACACTTAAGTATTCACGCCAACTCTGCCCTTTGAGATTCGAGGAACCACAGACAAAGAGTTGTATAAACCACTAATAAAACTAGTGGCTAAAACCATTATTGGCATCAAGGCATACCCTCAATGTACTCTTGTTTCATTAATCAGATAAAAACACTGCTTTATGGTAGATGCCTATGTAAAAAGTATAGCTTTAATAAGCTTCATCATCATCATCATCGTCGTCGTATTTTTCGGCACCATTCTCATCCCATATGTGTATTTCCACATCCTGCTCAATTCTAGTGCACAAATTTGGTCTTAATTAGTGAGGAGATGAGGAGACGTGGTCCTACTGCAAGCTAGCGCCTCATTATTTGGTTTTGCGCCAACGGCCGCTTGGATTTTCTTAGACTGATTTCTGACTTTTCTCAATTGAGGAGAGACACATAATATAGATTTTTTTTCCTTTTTATTTTTAATCTTGTGAAATTAGTCATATCATATTTTATGTTCTGCTATTATAGTGTATTATAACATGTTTCAATTGAAACCTCAAGTACTACAAATGACAAACCACAACCACGATATCAACCAGATTTCCTGCTACAGACACTGCCAGCCATATCACAGCACAAAATAAAAACATTTTCCCTGGGTTTTTTTTTTTATATAATTGAAACGAAGAAATAGATCTCAAACGCTTTTCTGTTCTTATTTTTCGCTACGTTTATTGGCATCGACCAAAATGCATATGTTGCATTTTGGGAAAGCGCAGTGGGCCTCCGCTTTGAAATTACCCTGTGTTGCATTGGTGATATTTCTGGGTAAGTAAAACAAAGCTTCTGATACGGAAAAAAAAAAAAGACCATTCGACGTTCTAAATAATTTCAATGTACCAGCCAAACAGAAGTTTGCAGTCTAGCCAGGTGTATGCGTTATAAGAAAGGATGCTAATAAAAATTAGGCGTATGTCATTACATCATAGCGTTGTATAGTTATTATTGTTACAGATCATCTGTAAAACATTAAGCAACCCTGTTGTGTTTTTCACATCGCCATCATCATTATCCCCGCTTTGGTTGTGATGCCATAGCCTATGTGAGCGCATTCAGCTTGAGTATGCAACGCAAACAGGACATATTATGTCTATATTATGTTTATTCTTATTTTCCCATTCACTGAATAGGAAACAGCACTTCTGAGTGTTTCAGTCAAGCAGCTTTGGTAAACACTGGTTTAATGAATGCGGGTTTAATGATCTGTTTTGCATTATACAATCAGGTCTGTGTCATATTGATGAAACAGAGTTCATATTTGGCAAAATATTGTGACTAAAATGTAAGGTAATGAACTTCATGCTGCCTCCCATTGGCTGTTCAGTAAATATGCTGATAAAAGAGAAAATGAAAAGAAAAAAAATACAATAAGATAAAACTCAAGAATTGAAAGAGGGATACTACTACTACTACTAATAATATGACAGTTGAATAAGGAAAATACTGGAGACAACTTTGGGGTGAAGAAAAGGGGCTTGATGGTGTGAATCAATGCTGAACAGAAGTTGCATGTTTACATTTCACTTTGTAAACTCAGTAAAGTAATAAAATAAAACGCAAATATCGAAAAACATCAAGGAATGTCTGAACAAATAAGCAAGCAAACAAGTCTAGTTAAAACCATTCATAACCAATGTGCATGTTCTGGTTATTTTGCGAATAGGTTTACTGCTACAGCTGTGGCCTCATAAAACGGTTTCTGGTAAAGGTTGCATGAGGATTATGCATTTCAGCAGAAGACAGATGACCTACTTTCTTGTGAATAATCCATGTGGTATTGTCCACAAATTTTAATACATTAAAATGTTCTTAGCGAACATCTGTTCATTGTAGGCTTGACATAAACGAAAAGGAGTTGTACACACCAGAAGAGTTTCGCAAAGCTGAATGGGGAAGTTGAATTCAAGTTCAAGTGAAAGCAATGCAGTTTTTCGAAAAAGCCACCAGAGGGCGTGAAACACATTGTTTCGGTGATGGTAGAAGAACATGACCTGCAGTTATAGTAAAACCCAGTTTCACTGAACTGTCTATCTCAAAAGTCATCCTAATTCTAATCTTAAATTATCTCATGAGGTTAGATGATATGGCCATATATCAAAATATAAGCGCCTTAACTATTAGACATGTTCTAAATATAATTATTAAATGGCATTTTTTTTTGCAATGGTATAAATGTGGCTTAAGTGTTATATTGTATGTATGAATATAATATATTGCATGTATGAATTTTAATACAAGTTTTGTCCTCTAGAGTACTGGTCTTATATAGTGACTTCCTTTGGCAAAATTATTTGCATATCAATACCATATTCAGGTATACAGATAAATACTATGGGCGTTAGCAATATTTGTGCGGAATCCTATTCTCCAAGAGATTGAAGTTAATAATACATTTCAGTCGGCTTCCTGGAAAATACTGAATTATTCCACAAGCCCCAAAAGCTATTGAACTCAGTTTCATTATTGAAACCTTCTCCTCTTCTTCTTCAGAACCATTGCAAATAAATAGATAGATAGATAGATAGATAGATAGATAGATAGTAATAATAATGTCACAATATCACAGTTTTTACTGTATTTTTGATCAACTAATTCAGACTTGCTGAGCATAAGAGACTTATTTCAAAGACATTTAAAAACACATCAAACACAAAGTTTTGAATGGTAGTGTATACAAAAAAAAAAAAAAAAATGTCACGACGACTCTCAGAGAGTTTTGCATGGTAATATATATATATTGCAATGTTAATGTGTTTGGTTTTGGTGGAATAGATCTGTTATGCTGCTGCTGCAGAGCAAGTATGGAGACTTGCCACTGCCAATACATCCACAGACATGCTGCTGTGAGCATGTAGGAAATACTGAGAGTCGTGTTTCCATTCACTGTCATTGTATGGGGAAACCTGGACATTCTGCTATAAATAACTAATTTTGTGCTCCACAGAAGAAGAAAAAAAGAGTCATACAGATTTCAAGACGTGAGGGTGGGTAAATGATGACAGAATATTCATTTTGAGGTGAACTATCCCTTTAAATAGTGAATCAATAGATAAAATGCAACTGCAGTAGTACAGTTGTCTGTAAGATGAATGTGACATATGGTAGACTATGAGAAAAATATCTGCTTCTGACTGAAATACAGATGCCTGGATTGCCTCACTCAAAGATTTGCCCACAATATTTCAGTCATTAGGCAGAAATACACTATATGTGGTGTACGGATCCATCTAAGCAGATTTGTTGTGGTTACATCAATTTTAACAACCTTATACTGTTCACTTTTGAAATTAAAGAGATTATAACATAATTTAGAAATGCCACATGAATATGTGAGGAGTAAGCTGAACAGTAAAACTTCCCAGTGCTGTTAGACTGTATATCGCACACTTAGAATGCCACTCATGTATATATCACATATCACACACACACACTAACTCAGTGGTTCTCAAAGTGTGGGGCGCGCCCGCCAGGGGGGGCGCACGAGTATTGCAGGGGTGGGGGCACGGGTCATCAGCAGAAAAAGAAAATAAATAAAACGGTAAACAGCCAAAGGACGTAACTTAGAATGGGAGATGGATCGGTTTGTGAAAGGGAAGAGAAAAGCCATAGATGAAGTGGCACAGACCCAGGCAGGGCATATCTTGCTCTCGGCTTCACTCACTGTGTCTATACCAGACGCTACAGTTGTCGTGTCGCGCCGCAAGTCTACACTGGACGCGACAAAGTGACCGTTTGAATCTGCCTTTTGCCACACGCATTCTTCTCGCATTCTTCTCCTTTTTTCCATCACATATCAGATCGGAAATGCATTTATTTTCAATAAAAATGAAGGAAATATCCTAAAAATGGAAGTGCCTCACAGGTATTTAAAGGGGTCATATGATGCGATTTCATTTTTTCCTTTCTCTTTGGAGTGTTACAAGCTCTTGGTGCATAAAGAAGATCTGTAAAGTTGCAAAGACTAAAGTCTCAAATCCAAAGAGATATTCTTTATAAAAGTTAAGAGTCAACCACGCCTACCTAAAACGGCTCGTTCTAAGACGCCCCCACATGTCTACGTCACGATGTGAGAAGATTTGCATAACGCTGCCCAAATGTTCATGCAAAAAAAGAAGGCGTAACTTTTATTTTCGCTGTAGTATTGTTGTTGCCGCTGCTGCCATGTCGTGAAGGCGCTGTGTGTTTCGTTGTGAACGCGAAACTACTTTGTTTGGCCTTCCAAAAGAGGACGATATCCGCTTCGTCATGCCTGGAGCTGATCCGTGCTGGTCGCTGAGGAAATACATCAACTTCGCGCTGTGGATGGCTGGATCGGCTTTCACCGTGGACAAAGCGGAGTCCAGCCCGGGGTCGTCACATGTGGTTGCCGCAAGCCCGCCGGCCACTCCTTCATCGAATCCGCCGGTCTCTAGCCCGCCGGCCGTTCCTCACTCTAGCCTGCCGCCCGCCGCTCACTCAGCCCGTCGTGTGTGACGCTTGTGAAAGCGAAACTACTTTGTTTGGCCTTCCAAAAGAGGATGATCACAAATGCAGACATTAGTTTATGTTTACGCGGCGCGATGCAACACAACGATTAAAAAGACAGTATAAGTGATTATAATCAGTAATTATGTCCCCACTGGATGCAACAAATGCCTCGTTTATAATGAGTTTTAATGTTTTTGTCTCGTAGCTCCGGGAGACTGCATCACAGTATGGTAAGGGGCGTAACATTTCCGTCACACGCTTGAGGTATTCGGCCAATTACAATGCACTGGATAGCTGGCCAATCACAGCACACCTCACTTTTCAGACCGATGAGCTTTGTAAAAATCGACGCGTTTCAGAAAGGCAGGGCATAGAGGAGAAACGATAATGGACATTATGTGGAAAATAATGTGCTTTTTGAACCTTAAACGCATAAACATTTCATTACACCAAATACACCAAATAATGTTCTTTTTAGCAACGTCATATGACCCCTTTAATAATAAAGTGTTTTATCGGGTAGGGTTAGGTGTAGGGAGAGCTTTGTTGTCCTAATAAGTCATCCATTTACATTACATTTACATTTATGCATTTAGCAGATGATTTTATCCAAAGCGACTTACAGTGCATTCAGGCTATACATTTTTTTTTTTTACCAGTATGTGTGTCCCCTGGGAATTGAACCCACAACCTTTTGCGCTGCTAATGCAATGGTCTACCACTGAGCCAAAGGAACAATATTCATCCATTTAATAATTTTAATAAAAATGATAATTTACACTTAATAATACATTAGTATTACATAATGTTTTATACAATACTGAGGTGCAAATATATGCCACTATAGCATCTACTATTTACCCTTATTTCAAATAAAATACTGCTATTTTTACAGTTTAAATACAATCTATTGCTGTTTGCACTTAGTGTAAATAGTATTTATCGTATTTAATTTATAGTATTTATAGTATATACAAATATACAAATAAACTGGAATTGAAATGAAATCTATGTGATAAACAAGTTAGGTCAAAAGGACAAAAACGTTATGTAATTTTGAATCAGAAATGGATTACAATTTGTAAGTAATCTACCCATGTATGTATTTGTGTGTGTATTATTTTATTATTTATTTTTACATGAATATCCAGCTCCACAATGTACCTTGTCCACATTTCTCCTTTTATCATAACCTTGAGAGCAGAAAAAAGAGGACACAGACAGCGCAGGGAGGGTGTAGGGATGGGGTTTGTCAGTGACTGTTGTGTGAGAGAGGGTGAGAGAGAGCTACACTGCAGTATTTTATGCCTACAGCAAGCTGAACCGGTGAATATTGGTACATGACCATCAAATCAGTACCCCAAGAGTGGGCTAGAGACATCAATGTTAGTCAGACCCCTTATTTTCATGCTTATATAAACCCAAATATTCACTGAATAGAGTTTACAGATACTCAAGATTCTTTGTTGTTTTCAAACTACAATAATTTGACTATTATTTACTGATTCTTCTGAAACAAATGCATGCATTCAGTGATTAAATATGCATGGGGGTATGTGAAGGAGTTTTAAAGCGTCTCTGCTGTGGTACAGACCGCAGAGAGAAACGGACTAAATATACATGAAGGTAAAAGGGTGGGTGGAGACGACATTGACGTAGTGCTGGTATTGAGTAACACGCACGGCCGAGTGCTGACTCTGCATGTGTGTGTGTATATTTATGCTGAACATGTGTGTGTGTGTGTGTGTGTGTGTGTGTGTCTGTATTCCAGCCCACACGAGCCTATGTAGGATACAGTGACATGATGCAGTACTGCATCATTTGTAGCACAAAAAACACTATGTATATGATGTATCATTGTATATCTGTATAGTTCAAATGTTGCCTAGTAATCACACTGGATTTAACGCACTATAAATCATAATAGTTACTGAAGCTATTTACATATGCGTGAGGTTTGTGTGTGTGTATGTTTTCTCTGAACACAGCTGCTCTAGTTCTTGCTCTCTATCCATGAGGACACCAGATTTTTCTAAAGGGAGGGGGACGGACTAAACTGCAGCATTTTGAGGGGGGTGAGGATTGGATTGGAGGGTATGATGAAGTTGCTGCTACTACTGCAGAGAGCTGGGCCGATAAAGCATAACTGCTGCAGCAGTGAGAACTTGTCCAGAAACACAAAACTTCTGACTGCAGAGGGATGAAATGGTGCAGAGGTGGAGAAAATAAACCTTTAGACATCATGATAAAAAATACTAATAACAATGTGACTTATAGTGTAAACTTAATACAGATACAGATTAAGAAGTCATTTATTTACATTGAACTTGAAAACATTGGAAAAAAAAAATGACTTTAAGGCTTTGTAAACGCATATTGCTCAGAGTAGAATGACATTAATAACTTAAAATATTTTACATTTATTGGGATTCAAAAGTTTGAGACCTTGAGAGCAAATGGTTAATGTTTAAGTGAAGCCTGAATTTCAGAATGTCTTTTCAGTGATTTTCACTGTGTTCTCAGATTCTTGCACTGTAATATTTTAAATGTGAAAAAAAGCGGAAGCGGAGTGATACAAACCGTGAAACAGTTGGAGGAGTTCTGTTATCACTGTATAAAAGTTTAGGGTCAAAAAAAACAAAAGAATCACAGTTTCCACAAAAAAAAAACCATAATAATACATTAAAAAAAAGCTGCTTAACTATTTTCAGCATTGATAATAATAATACGTGAGCACTAAATTAAAATGAAAATGATTTCTGAAATATCATGTAACACTGAGTACCTGGAGTATTGGCTGCTGAAAATTCAACTCTACCATCACAGGAATAAATTACATTAAAAAAAATGTCCAAGCAGGAAACAATCATTTTAAATTGTATTAATAGTTTACAAAATTACTGTTTTTACTGTATTTTAATCAAATAAATGCTGTTTTGGTGAGCATAACAGACTTCTTTCAAAAACATTACAAAATCTTACCAACCCCCAACCAATATGAACAAGGCTTATCCAATTTGAATTTACAATCAAAACTAGTAATTTTATAATAAAATTAACTTTTAAAGGGTTTGAATGACAAAATGATGTATCCATGATCAGAAGCTAAATAAGACTATTCAAACCATTTTGAAAGTTAAAAAAAAGAAGCTTGTATACTCTGTTGAAAAAAAAAACAACATATGCTGGCTGCTGGTTTGACGACACAGTCCTGCTCAGGACCAGCACATGACCAGCTTAAACCAGCTCATGGCCAGCTAAGAACCAGCTCAAAACATACCTAACCAGCATATGCTGTTTTTTTTCATCAGGATATATTTTGGGAATGACATTTTAACTTACTTGAAAATGCATTTTCATGCACACTATATAAAACATGCATTCACTTTACAGAAGTATCTCACCCATCAGATGGCAGGAATTAGATGTGTATATTTGCATCTCTCATAGCCTGTCCAGTGAACTCCATGGATGTGCTGGTGCCACCACAGATCTACGCTCTCAATGGGACAGATGTCAGAATCCCCTGTGCGTTCACCTCATGCTACAAGCTGGACCCCAGCAAGTTTGCCATGAACTGGACCTATCAGGAGACAAGCAACAGCACAGAGAAAATGGTGAGTGAAAACAAAGACTAAACATGCTAATACCATTGTAATGCCAATTCCTTAAAGTTACATGATTTCCTTGTTTGTTTATTTTTCTCAATCTACCTTCATCCAAAATGTCTTCTTTTCCAAGTTCATGACCTATAAGAACAAGATAACACCCTTGAAGTCAAGCCGATTTGGAGATCGAGTCCTATTTTCTGGAAACCTGGATAAGAACGACCTGTCCATCACTATCTTAGATGTGCAGCTGACGGACGAGGGCATCTACAACTGCTATGTGCGGAACCCTCCAGACCGCATTCAGGGTCATGGCACCATCCAATTTGTCGTCCTGACCGAATGTAAGGCTTCAGCATGGGCCAAGAAGCTGTACAACAAAAGTTGTCTGGCCTCCAAGCAGGGTTATTTCATTAGAGGCCATGATGAATGGGGTTTCCTTATTGCAGGTGTTGTTAAGTCAGGAATTAGAATAGAGTGCTGCATTGATGACCTATTTTTGTAGGCCAATCCGAAGTTAGCATCGCCCTGGTTCCCTCAACAAAAATCCAAATTTCCATTGGCTCTGTGAACAACAAACATTTATGATTCTTACATGTTTTTTTTTTCATCATGAAACAGATGAAACAAATTTTCATAAATGAACAACATTTCTGAATCAGAATCAGAAATCAGAAAGCGCTTTAAATATGTTTGCTCATACAAGGAATTTGTTCTGGTAACAGAAGCGTCTAGTACACAGAGACAACGTCAACATGCAGATAATAAGAAATAAAGATATGTGAATAAAAATACACATTTGTATATATATATATATATATATATATATATATATATATATACTAAATTTGTATGTACAGTTGTGGATACAAATCAGACTCATTCCCAGGTTTTGGCCTACAAACATACGTCACTCTATTAATTTGACGAAAGCACCTAGGTTTTGTATTCATAGTTCATCACAACGAAACAACCTTAATTTGCTCAGAAAGATTTAAACAGTTGCTACACTCTG
>NW_015546051.1:723281-728570 GCF_001515605.1 Sinocyclocheilus anshuiensis | reverse complement strand
ATGATTCTTACAAGTTTTTTTTTTCATCATGAAACAGATGAAACAAATTTTCATAAATGAACAACATTTCTGAATCAGAATCAGAAATCAGAAAGCGCTTTAAATATGTTTGCTCATACAAGGAATTTGTTCTGGTAACAGAAGCGTCTAGTACACAGAGACAACGTCAACATGCAGATAATAAGAAATAAAGATATGTGAATAAAAATACACATTTGTATATATATATATATATATATATATATATATATATATATACTAAATTTGTATGTACAGTTGTGGATACAAATCAGACTCATTCCCAGGTTTTGGCCTACAAACATACGTCACTCTATTAATTTGACGAAAGCACCTAGGTTTTGTATTCATAGTTCATCACAACGAAACAACCTTAATTTGCTCAGAAAGATTTAAACAGTTGCTACACTATGACAGTAGTCAACCTGAAAGAGAAAATTAAGAAGACTTAACAGTAATATAAGTTCTAGCACCCCTTGTGGCAACATTGAGAATGCAACCAGTACTAAGAGGTAGTTTACGCAACACCATTTTCAACTAAAAACGTTTCCAGGTTACGCATGTAACCCTAGTTCCCAGAGGTGAACTTCTTCAGCGTGACTGTGCTCTGAATCACATGTGTAATCCCAGTCCAATGGATGGGCGAGACGTCACGGGCGGGTGACGTAGCGACCAGGAAGCTATAAATGCACGTGCGGTGAAACTGGCGTCAGCTTCAAGGAAATGAAGCAAGCGCTCACAGGGATGCCGAAAGTATGGCACTGAGACGCAGCGTCTCATTCCCGTAAGACGCTATGGGAACGAGTATGCCCACGCCACCAGACTTACAAATCCCTGCCTAGTGTGGAAGAGCACAGCTAGAGTGAGAGAACAGAAGAGTCCGGAGTGGCTCGCATATCTAGGTCATAGAACCTGACGAACGTGAGGGCCGTGGACCAACCCGCAGCGTTGCAGATGTCCTGCATAGAAACACCTGCTAACAAGGCCTTGGATACCGCCACACTTCTGGTAGAGTGAGCCTTGACCCCCAGAGGCGAGGGGAGGTCAGAGGACTCGTAGGCAATGGAAATGGCATCCACTATCCACCGGCTGAGGGTCTGCTGACCTCTCTTAGGGGGACCATAGCACACGAGCAGTTGGTCCGCCCTTCTCCACAGGGCAGCTCTGTGGACGTATGTGTCCAATGCTCACACTGGACACATACAATTAAGCTTCTGCTGGTCGGGCTTCCGGAAAGGAGGAGGACAGGAGACCTGGAGTACGACAGGCCATTGTGTAGAGGAGGGGACCTTAGGGACATAAACCGCTCGAGGGTAAAGGAAAGCTTTAAATCAGCATATTAGAATGATTTCTGAAGATCATGTGACACTGAAGACTGGAGTAATGGTGCTGAAAATTCAGCTGCGCATCACAGGAATAAATTACATTTTAACATCTATTCACATAGAAAACAGCTATTTTAAATGGTAATAATATTTCACAATATTACTGTTTTTTTTTACAGTATTTGTGATCACATAAATGCAGTTTTGGTAAGCAGAAGAGACTTATTTCAAAAACAAAACAAACAAATAAATACAAATTATTATTGAAAACGTTTGACAAGTATATGAAGGGTTAATCTGTAAGAGCAAAAAAAAAGAAAAACTGAATTGCATTCAAGATCATGTTAAAGCATGTTCCCAGGAATTCTGGGTAAATGTTGGGGAGACATTGTTTCCCGAGGCATCAAATAGCACAAGAATTGTGGTTGTCTTAGTCTAGACAAAATAAAGTAATCAATGCACATGATATTTAATTGACAAACAAGTAAAAAAAAAAAAAAAAGCACATAATATATTTCAATTCCACTGTAGAGACATAACATTTTTGATTCAAGAGATTTAATAAAACCTTGAGTCTGCAGATAGGACTGAGTCGTGATATTGAATCACAGTCATTAAATTAAAAACTTTACCAAGCATTTGACGCATTTGAACAGCCTGTTTAATTGAATAACAGGAAAATACATCCTTCAGTCGTTCATGCACTCCTGAAATGCTTCAGAAACATCGAAAATGCTTCGAAAACACAATGCGGCTTTTTCTCGCTAACAATGCCGTACAAAATGTCATGCTAGGCGTCTCGAGCATGTGCAAAAGAAATTACAGAAGCTCTCCGAAAGCTGTAAATGAAGAGCGCATTTGCATTGCTGCAGCAGATAAAGTCCTGCTCCACTGTGGCTCTAAGATAACAGCGTTACGTTTTTACAATGTACCGTTTGCTACAACACGCGTGGCTTTACAGCTATCTTCATGCATGCAGGAGCCCGCTATAAAGTCTGACTATCTTTATAGCGGGCTCCGTCTAATGAGAACATTTAGTTAGCATAAACCTGCAGTTAGCATAACCCTGAGCGCTGTAAGATGAACACAATCTAATTGGAACTATAGGAAAGTTGCTGGGTTTTCTGAGCTGTAGATCCTCTGCAAAGCAATTGCATTACAAAGAGGGCCGATTGCTTCTGTAAACCAGGGTTAGTTTAGTAGCATTGATACACTATTATAGTTTGTTTTAAAAAAAATGTAATTTGATTTTGCTTCTATATTTTTTCATCTTAATTTTTGGTAATTTTGTTGCGTGTTTTTGTAATTTTGTCTATATATATATATATATTTTTTTTTTATGTGTGTGTGTGTGTGTAATTTATATTAAATAAAATATAACAATACACAAAATTACTAATATTTTAAAATAGAATTACTAATAAAATTTAATTACTAATTACTAAATCAAATAAAATTACTAATTACTAATATTTATTAGTTTTGTATATGTATAATTTCTATATCATTTATTTTTTTCTATATGATTTTAATATTTTTATATCATTTATATTTTAATATTTTAGATACATTCTATATATTTTTCTTTATTTAAACATACGTATACATTTGAGTAGCTATATATAGCTTGCATTAATTTTTATTTATTTAACATTTATATTTTTTAAAATTATTAGTTTTAATTTTAGTTTCAGTTTAACTTATCTATAATAGCCCTAGTCATTGCTTTATAATTATTTGTGAAATTTACTAGCAATCTCTGAGTGAATATTGCTTCAAAGTAAAAAGAAAAAAAACTATACTGGAGATGTTCCGGTCACTTTAATACTGATTTTTAGCAATTCTGAGCAATAACTGAATCATCATATTAAATGCCTGCTCAGTAAAAATGTGTTTTGACTTGTAAATGTGCTTCTCCAGTCAGCACTAACAAATGTTAGCAGTCTCTAACAGTATGTTTAACTCTAGTTAGTTTTGTCACGTTTATCTGCCGCAGCGTCATTCTGACAACACATTTTGATTTAGTTTAGGTGGCATTTAGTTTTAGTCATCTGAATTGTTTTAGTCTAGTTTTAGTCTAATAAATATAAGACTTTAGTTGACTAAATCTACCATTTTATGATTTTGATGATGAAAAGGTCAGTGGGTTTTCATTAGTTTTTGTCATTCAAAACTGTTATTTTTATTTATTAAGAGGTAGAAGAGGTAGTTTACGCAACACCATTTTCAACTAAAAACGTTTCCAGGTTACGCATGTAACCAGAGGTGAATCTGGGAAATGAAGTAAGCGCTCGCAGGGATGCCGGAAGTATGGCAATGAGACGCAGCATCTCGTTCCCTCTGGGAACCATGGTTACATGCGTAACCTAGAGACGTTCCCCTTCAGGAACTCGCGCTGCGTCGAAATGCTATGGGAACGAGTATGCCCACACTGCCAGACTTACAAATCCCTGCCTAGTGTGGAAGAGCACAGCTAGGGCGAGAGAACAGAAGAGCCTGGAGTGGCTCGCATATCTAGGTCATAGAACCTGACGAACGTTAGGGGCGTGGACCAACCCGCAGTGTTGCAGATGTCCTGCATAGAAACAGCTGCTAACAAGGCCTTGGAGGCTGCCACACTTCTGGTAGAGTGAGCCTTGACCCCCAGAGGCGAGGGGAGGTCAGAGGACTCGTAGGCAATGGAAATGGCATCCACTATCCACCGGCTGAGGGTCTGCTGACCTCTCTTAGGGGGACCATAGCACACGAGCAGTTGGTCCGCCCTTCTCCACAGGGCAGCTCTGTGGACGTATGTGTCCAATGCTCACACTGGACACATACAATTAAGCTTCTGCTGGTCGGGCTTCCGGAAAGGAGGAGGACAGGAGACCTGGAGTACGACAGGCCATTGTGTAGAGGAGGGGACCTTAGGGACATAAACCGCTCGAGGGTAAAGGAAAGCTTTAGCCAGACCAGGCGCAAAGTCTAGGTAGGAAGGGGCCACTGAGAGGGCCTGAAGATCCCCAACTCTCTTTAGAGACGATATCGCCAGAAGGAAGGTAGTTTTAATAATGAGATGGCGATCAGAGATCTCCTCAATAGGCTCAAAGGGAGGCTTGCAGAGAGCTTCTAACACCACAGCCAGGTCCCACGGGGGAACCCGGGATCATACTGGAGGCCTCAGCGCACCACGGAGGAAACGTGTAACTAGAGAGTGCCTGCCCACTGACTGGCCACCGAGAGGGGCGTGGTAGGCTGCAATGGCCGCCACGTAGCCCTTCAGGGTGGAGTGGGTCAACCCAGCGGAGAAACGGGCCTGCAGGAACTCCAGCACTGTACCAACTTGGCAGTTAACTGGGTCGAACTGGCGGTCTCCGCACCAAGAAGTGAAAAGTTTCCACTTCAAGGCATACAGTTTCCTCGTGGAGGGAGCTCTGGATTGGATGATGGTCTCAACAACCTTGCTTGAGAGACCGGAAGCTACGAGTTGTGCCCCCTCAGAGGCCACACCCACGGCCAGAACTGGGCCTCTAGCAGTAGACGGACCCTGTCCCGGCGCACTCTCTCCAGAACTCCCGGGAGCAGAGCAAAAGGGGGAAAGGCGTACAGACGAAGCCTCGGCCACGTCTGTACCATGGCATCCAGCCCCAGTGGAGCTGGATGAGTCAGAAAGAAACAGAGGGGACAGTGCAATGCATTTCAAGTTGAAAAAAGGTTAACCTGAGCAAGGTTATTATAGTTTTGAATTTTTAAATTAGTTTTATTTTAATATCGTTTTCAAATTTGCTATACAATTCAGTTTAGTTTTTATTAGTTTAATTAATATTGTTGTTAGTTTTAGTTTAGGTTTTATTTTGTGAACGCATTTTTATTTAGTTTTTATATAGTTTAGTTTCAGTTTTAGTTTCAGTTTTAATTAAAGTTTAGCAGAATTAACAGATCACTTCCAGAGTGCAGGCCAAAGAAA
>NW_015546051.1:697309-722436 GCF_001515605.1 Sinocyclocheilus anshuiensis | reverse complement strand
GTAAAAGTATACAAATATACGCCAAAATGAAGCAGTCAAGCCTTTTTACTAAATAAATCTACACAAGTTGTGCTTAATGTCATATCTAATGATGTGTATTGAGATATTTAATATGACAATAAATGTAGCCTAATTTGGTTATGATGGTTAGATGTCTTTTTTCTTTTTTAACAATCATAATATATTGTAACTGTCGTGTCTTGCTCACTTTTCCGTGAACAACTGCGCATAAATCATAACTGGGACTAATGAAATTCAATAATAACGGCAGTCACAGTAAACAGTAAAGGCTCATATTTGAATATGTTCTTTTCATTTATTAATAATTATAAGCGTGTTTAATTTAGCCTATAGCCTATGCACAATTGTCCGAAAGCCTGGCAGAGTGATCACAAGATGCTATGCTAAAGTTTTGTATTGTTTTCAGAAAGGATGCACGTTCTCGTCTTTTTTTCTGTTAATTATTACATTGCGCTGCGTGCCTGTTTTTCTTCAAAGCACCAACTTAGAATGCCTAATTTTGGTTTGATTGCTTGTGTTACATGAGAAAATAAATAATTTTGCCTACCTGATGTAATAGATTTAATGTGGGTGCGGTTCGGGTCACGACTCGCGGTCTTTATGTCAAACGTGTCTGGTCTGGTTACAGAATTAAATGAGTGCTGCTGTCAGATAACAGGTCGAGTGTTCTGTTAAGTACTGCTGGTGCGTGTTTACCAAACAGGAGCCGTGCAGGACTCTGCTTTAAACTGCTTTGCGTCTCTCCGTCAGATAACCTTACGTGCGCGATGCGCCATTTACAGGTATTTCCCTAAACCGCCGGCGCCACACAGCTCATATATTTTTCCGGCAAGGGGTGAGAGCGTAATGATTAGTAAAACGATTATTTATTTTTGATAATTATTATTTTATTTCAGTTAGTTTTTCAATAAACTGTTGTTAGTTTCATTTCGTTTTAGTTTTTGAATTATTTTGCCATTTTTATTTTATTTCAGTTTACGAAATTGTTTTCTCATCAATCGTTTTCGTCTTAGTTTTAGTTTTCGTTTACGAAAATAACCTTGCACCTGAGCCTGGTCAAAAACTCTCCATATCTGCTTCATCGCATCTGGGTGAAGCCTCCCATTTCCCGGGACTCGGCTAGCATTACGCGGCGACAAGGAGCTCCCAGCACCGGGCCCTGAGACAAGAACCAAGGTTTCCTCCACATGTCTAAGGCATGTAGGCAGTGCCGCGTGACCTTGAACATGTGTAGTGGGTTTCCCCTCGGGGAGAACCCCTTGATCTTGAGCCACCACTGTAGGGGTCTCATGTACAGCAGGCCAAAAGGTATCACGTTGGACGCAGCTGCCATCAGACCCAGCAGTTTTTGAAACTGCTTGGCAGTGTGTGACCGGCCTTCTTTCACACTCGCGACTGCAGTGAGGATTGTCTCGATCCGAGCAGGGGACAGACGTGCCTGCATCGTGGTCGAATCTCACACCATGCCTAGATAAGTGGTTCTCTGTAATGGAGAAAGCACACTTTTATTAGCGTTTAGCCTCAATCCCAGCTCTCTTATGTGGGCGAGAACGACATCTCGATGCCAAACCGCCACCTGCTCCGACTGAGCTAATATCAACCAATTGTTAATATAATTGGTGAGAGTGTAAGGCCGAAAGGAAGAACCCAGTATTGGTAAGCTTTGCCCCTGAAAGCAAAGCTCAAGAACTTCCTGTGATGAGGAAGGATGGAGATGTGTGACCCCATTGAAACGAGGCGGAGGAGAACCGAACTGGATTCGGTAGCCTCTCTCTACAGTGTGCAGGACCCACTGAGACACATTTGGCAGTAGTTTCCACGCTGGAAACTTAAGACTTCTAAGTCTTAAGTACGGTCCACAGATCTGGCTTAGACTTTGAAGGCTTTGACCCAGAGCGACCTTGGTCCCGACTCGGGGGAGTACGGGAGGCAACGGTCTGCTTTTGAGCCTCCCGGTATGAGGAGCTGGTACACGGAGGGGGCTGCTCCCACCCGGCAGCCCCCGGAACTAGAGAGCAGCGAGGAAGGAACCGCTGAAATGCCGCAGCTTGTTTACGAGCCTCCTGGTACCTGTCGACGACGGAATTGACGGCGTCGCTGAACAGGCCAGAAGGCGCAAGCGGGGCATCCATGAGGGCTGCGCCCTCGAGAGCCGACTCTGCGTGCCTCGCTCCCAAGCAGACAACGCACAGACTGTGTGTATCCCCACCCGTAATGTAGGGCAGGGAGGAACACACAGCCTATAACGCTGTCTGCTCTCGCCCAAATATTTTGTCTTTGACTCAGCTTTAGACATACTGTAGCTTATAGCGGACAAACAACACCAAATAAGACTAACAACAGAGATTAGACTCGCCCATCCATTGGAATGATTACACACGTGATTCAGAGCACGGTCACGCTGAAGGCATTCCCATAGCGTTTTCCGACGCAGCTCGAGTTCCTGAAGGAAAACTACATTTTTGTGTGTTTTGGCCGTTCATTTACACGACAACAGTGTTTTGGGGGCTTGGAAATGCAAACTTTTGAAAACAGGTTTCAAAGTGCAAGTGTTTGAAAATGATACTGTTATTGTCGTAAACTACAAAAAAAGGTGATTTTGTGAAAACTGTGACATCATTCATATGCGTATTACATGTTCAGTCACGGGTGTGCGTGAGTATGTACCTAAGGAAACCATATGTGTGCAGGCACCGAGATTTTATTTTTACAAAGTGACATCGCCAACTACTAGCCCGTCATGCATAATACAGTGTTTTTTTTGTTTTGTTTCATCATTTTCGTGAATACATTTGAAAAGGGTTTGTTCTGACAGCATTGTTGTCTGTATGCAAAACTTTTCAAAAACGTGAAGGAAAAACTAGTGACTCTTTGTGTCCCAGAGGTCACAGCCATTTTTGGACTGTTTCATAAAAATTTATCAATTTGTGCTACGAAAACCAAATAAAAACCATATAAATAAAAACATGTGAATGTTATTGCACTTTCAAAAAGTATGAATAAATGAGTGTGAATAAATTTATAAAAAAATAAGCATGGCTCATGTAGGCATATATGATCATGATAAATGAAGATTATTGTGGAATGGTCAGTTGACGTGCTTGTGAAGCGGGGATTAATACAAACTGAACATGCACAAAATTACACATGTAAATATTTATCCGTATTATGATTTATTCTTATCAAAGAAGTGAATTACACTTGAAACCTGTGCAAGGGGTTCACGTTATTTGAATCAGAATATGAAGCTGTCACGTGATTGTGTGGGAAAAACAATGCTTTGGATGTCACAGATCACGTGGTTATGGCAAAACAAATCAAGCTCTGGTACAGTGCTTTACTATTAGATGTTAAAAAAAAAATACATTTATTCATGCTTCAAAGCTTCATCACAAGGAAAAAAACTTTCCATTTTTAGCGTTGTTGTTGTCATATAAACGTCCCCAAAATTAGGCCAGTTAGCCAATAGTGGTAGATGCCGTAACACCTCAGTCTGGGCTCAGAAATATCTTAATACATATACATGTACTATTTTTTACACATTTTTTTTTAAGAATACACTTTTTTTGCAGAAGCAATATGCTACTCTGGTTTATTTTGTTGTTAACATTGCTAATTTTTTGTCTTCCTCTGCCCAGTACCGCCACCAAGGGATTCAACTATTGCTGTCGCCATCGGGGCATCTGTGGGGGGAATTCTAGCTTTGCTCATTCTGTCCATGGTGGTGGTGAAATGTATTCGCAGACATAAGAACCAGGAGCTGATCTCAGATGAGCAGAAGATGGAAGAAGAGGGTAAAGCAGATGGAGAAGGAGGCACAGAAGAAGTAACAAAGTAAGAAATTCTTCATTTTTCCTCGTAATAAAGATTTTCTTCTGTATAAACAAACTGCTTACTTTGATCCTGAAACAGACAGCCCTAACCTGCCATCTTAGCCCTGGAGGCCTAACAGATGGTGGAGCTCCATCCTACACATTCTGGTAAAAATGAATGCTAGCAAATGTGTTTTGGCGGTCATGTGACTGTGGTTGACAGCAGCCCTTTCAAGTTCTCCATCTAGTCTGTCCTTTATTTTTATTTTTTTTAATTCTGGACCTAAATTTCCTGATTACTATCAGTCTGTTTGTAGTCTTCATTTATATGGTTAGGTTCTGTGGTGTCGTTGTTGTGGTGGTTGTATCAGTTTTTTTTACATTTGCATAACTGCAAATTACCTGCACTTGCAAAAAGGCTTTTGAATGCCAAGTGAAAAAAAAAACAGTTCAGTATTTCACAGCCTTTGATGATTTTTTGATATACATTATATATCAATATTTATGTTCCCCTTCAGGAACTCGAGCTGCATCGAACACTTTGGGAACACCTTCAGCGAGACCATACTCTGAAACATACAGTATGTGTAATCAGTCCAATGAATGGGCGCGACGTAGTGACCTGGAAGCTATAAAAGCATGTGCGGTGGAAACAGTGGCAGCTTCTCTCATTCAGCGAAGTCAGCAATGCCAAAGGCAAAAGAAAAGTCTAAGGGCTGTAATAAATGCAAACAGCAGTTTAGGCTGTGTGATCCTCCCTGCCCTCATTACATCACGGGCGGGGATACACACAGCCTTTGCGTTGTTTGCTTGGGGCATGTTTTTCTCTCGAGGGTGCTGACGGTCCACATTGCAAGCACCTCTCGCTGCGGACGCTTGCTCCCGGAGGGCTCTCTTTGAGGAGGGAGCCCTCATCAGCGTTCCTCGCGGCTCAGGCCCCACTGCTGCCGAGGCAGAGTGGCGGCTGCCGTCGTGGGGATCGCAGGTGGATCCCTCGACCACCAGATCCACCGCCATCTCCCAGGGTTCGGAAGCACGCTCCGAGTGAGAGGTTTCTTCAACGATGCTTGACATGTGGAGGAAACCTTGGTTCCTGTCACAGGGCCCGGTGCTGGGAGTTCCTTGTCGTCGTGTAATGTTAATGACAGATGCGTCCCTCACCGGTTGGGGTGCGGTCATGAGTGGCCACCCTGCCTGCAGTCTGTGGAGCGGCCGCCATCTCACGTGGCACATCAATTGCCTGGAAATGTTGGCCATGTTTCGAGCACTCAAAGACTTTCTCCCAGACCTGAGAGACTGACATGTGTTGGTGCGCACCGACAACACAGCGGTGGTCTCGTACATCAACCACCAGGGAGGTCTGCGTTCGCGCCCCTTGAACAAGCTGGCGCACCAGATCCTTCTGTGGGCCCAAGGGAAACTCCTTTCACGGAGAGCAGTTCACATCCCTGGGCATCTCAATCAGGGAGCAGACAACCTGTCAAGGCAGGGGCCGAGGCCCGGGGAATGGAGACTCCACCCAGATGTGGTGTGTCAGATTTGGAAAATGTTTGGCCAGGCTCAGGTGGATCTGTTTGCAACTCAGGAGACATTGCACTGTCCCCTCGACCTTGGCCGAGGCTTTGTCTGTATGCCTTCCCCCCGATTGCTCTGCTCCCGGGAGTTCTGGAGAGAGTGTGCCAGAACGGGGTCTGTCTTTTGCTAGTAGCCCCGTTCTGGCCGGGCCGAGTATGGTTCTCAGACCTGATTTCCCTTCTCGACAGCTCTCCATGGAAGATTCCCGTCAGGAGGGATCTCCTCTCACAGGTGGAGGGTACGATCTTTCACCCCCGCCCAGAGCTGTGGAAGCTGTGGGTGTGGCCCCTGAGGGGGCACAACTCGTAGCTCCCGGTCTCTCAACCGAGGTTGTTGAGACCATCCTCCAAACCAGAGCTTCCTAGACTTTGTGCCCTGGCTTGGCCAAAGCTTTTCCGTACCCCAGGCCGGGGTACGTCCCTAAAGTGCCCTCCTCAGTGCTACGCCCCCTCGTACTACAGACTTTCTGTCCTCCTCCCTTTCAGGAGCCTGACCAGCAGAAGCTTAACTGTATGTGTCCAGTGTGAGCACTGGACGCATATGTCCACAGAGCTGCCATGTGGAGGAAGTCTGACCAACTTTTTATTTGCTATGGTCCTTCCAAGAGGGGTCTGCCTGCCTCTAAGCAGACCCTCAGTCAGTGGATCGTTGATGCCATTTCTATGTCATATGGTATCCCCTCGCCATTGGGGTTCAAGGCTCACTGCACCCGAAGTGTGGCAACCTCCAAGGCCTTCCTGTCGGGTGTGGCTATGCAGGATATTTGCAACGCGGCAGGTTGGTCTACGCCACTCACCTACGCAGCTCGAGTTCCTGAAGGGGAACGTCTCTAGGTTATGTATGTAACCCTAGATCCCCGAGGGAACGAAACACTGTATCTCCTGCCATGCTTCCGGCATCCCTGTGAGCGCTTCCTTCATTCTACCAAAAGCTGCCGCTGTTTCCACCGCACATGCTTTTATAGCTTCCTGGGGTCTCATTTATAAACGTTGCGTATGCACAAAATGGGCATAGAAATTGTATACGCAATTTTCCACGCACATATCGGGATTTATACAAAATAAACTTGCCGTAAATATATACGCACCATACGGACATTCTAGACCATGCGCACCCACTCTTTTTCCTGGAGTGAGAACAGTAATGAAGTAAACAACAATTTTAAAATCTGTTTTCATTTCGAAATACACATTTACATTAAATATTCCACTCTCATTAATGGAGATAAGCATTGAAATTACATAAAGTTTTTACGCAGAAGTTAAACAAAAAATTATATGAATTTAGTGGATGCGCTTGATCACTTTTCCTGTGGCATGCTGTTTGAATGACAGTGAGGAGTCCTATAGGTGCACAATAATTCATCTTTAAACTAAACTGTAGATCTCATGTTATGAGAAAATATTTTAGTGAGAACAATGATCAATGACGTGCACTTACTTCGATATTATGGCAGACACTGCTGGATTGAGTGGTCGAACGGTCCATTGTCCGGCTTGAATAGGTCCAATGATAATAGCTTACTGTACAACCACAGCTGCACAGAAGTGTTGATGCCGTGTGAAGGTATTTCCACAAAAATACCACTGTATTTGAAGGATTCAGCTTGAAGAAAATGGTAATTTGCATGTTTTCTTTTTAAAATAGGCTACTTTGTCAGTGAGTCAGACAATTATATTTACACTGCAATAAATATAGGCTAAAAATAGCTAAAAGATCTTTAAACAGTTTTTTTTATGGATTTTGATATATTTATGCTAAAACATAACAAGGATACTGGATGATTTTTAGCAATAAAAATTGTGTATGGCACAAATGGCATTTATAGTGCATATCTCATATTTCCTTAATGTCTTGTACCTTTAACAGTGTTAAATTTGGTGTCACGTGGATGGGAATATGCATGGAAATGATATGCAGATGAGGTTATGCATAGTAAAACTAGGCATTGTAAGCTCCATATATGGTGATTTCGGGAAGGAGTCGGGGTGGAGATGCACGTACGCACAATCATCCCCTGACTGGGGTTTATAAAGGGATTTTTGCGCAGGTTCTAGCGTACGCATGGTTTTATAAATCTGAAAAGTTTTGTGCGTATGCAAAATCTAGCTTTTGTGCATACATACACTTTTAGGATGAAATCTACGGAGAGTTTTATAAATGAGACCCCTGGTCACTACGTCACCCCGTCCGTGATGTCGCGCCCATTCATTGGACTGATTACACACATGTTTCAGCGCATGGTCTCGCTGAAGGCGTTCCCAAAGCGTTCAACGCAGCATCTCGTTCCCTCGGGGAGCTAGGGTTACATATTTAACTTAGAGATGTTTTTACTCTAAAATGTCTTAAAATGATTTTCATTAATAATAATCAGTTTGACAAAATTAAATTAAATATCCAGTAAAAATGTTGTATAAAAATAAAAATAAATAAATAAATAAGGAATGTTTTTCCGATGGTCCTTCACTAAATTAACTAAAGAAACTCTATAGCAATATTTACCCATTTATATGTGTTTACCAAAACTTTTAATGTATGTAAATTTGCAGGGATTTTAAGCATTTTTAAAAGTCATTAGGCAAGTAAATCAGTGTTTGGAAAATCAGAAAAACCTAATTCACAGAAATTAAACTAATTTTCTAACTTTCTTGAAATTGTTCCTACAAAGGTTCTGGCAAATGAATCAATCTTTATTAAAAAAATGTAATTAAATAAAACAAAAAAATATATAAAATTAATCATATTTACCAACTCTAATGGTATTTTACCTACAAAATAACCACAAAAATATTAAATATATGTTAATATTTAATATGCTGAACATTATCTCACATTTTTTCATTGTCTTTATTTTTACCTTTCAGAAATGTATGCCTCCTGCCTGAAGATATGTAAAACGTGTTTGACTCTTCATCCTATAACTCTCATTCAACATTCCTCGGTTTTCTCGTGTAGCAGTCAAACATGTCATGTTAGGAAGATCTCCACCACAGTGCCATGGTGTCCAGTTACCGGTTTCAAACTGCCTCTTCAACTCAGTATGACAGGTTAAGGTTATAACAACTTCCTGCAGAACTCTTCATTTGGACCACGTTTTTTCAAAGTCAAGTAATGTATTTTTTCTTCAACTACTGCCAATATTAGCACTAATAATATTAGCCATCCAGTATTTCTGCTGAGAATTTTCTAAAGAGATTAATTTTAAATTATACAAAGTCCTCCTTATAACTGCCAAAGTGTTTTTACCCTTATGGTGTTTATACGTTTTGACAGTTTCTTGAGAAATCACTGCCCTCAACATCCTCTCAAGTGGATGTAGAAACATAATGTGTGTATGTGTGTTTGTGTGTGTGCCTTCTCATTGTGCCAATTTGCTCCTATTGAGTTTGAAAAGTTTATGCTGTTTTTACTATCCAGTGTAGGTAGAACAGCAGAAAATTAGGCAGGACCATGACTATACATGAGTGTTCAAAATGTATAATTTGCTAGCTTACAGCACATAACATCTCCAAAACATGTACAATCATTGCATGACAATTTTCGTAAGCATGATAAACACAATTAGCACAAAAAAATCATCAGTTTGCACAAGCATCTGGCACATTCCACAAATAGGGTATGCTTTGCTGTCCCATGACATTTTTTAAAAGCCTTAGACGCACAAATCCCATGTTGTCTCTTGACTTATTAGATACTGTACAGTGTGTATAGAAAATAATCATCCGCCTTTAAAATAATTACATTTAGATTTTTTGCAGCCTGAAATGAAGACGGACAGAGCTTTTGTTTTTTTCCAACTATATTTACTCAGTGCAACTTATAACATCCAAGTGAAAGCTATAACATCAACATGTCAGAAAATAAATAAATAAATAAACAAACAGAATCACTGATTTGGAAAAAAACGATAACGCCCCTCCTAAAATTACTTGTAAACTCAATCAGGTGTAGCTAATCACCTTCTCAATGGCACACAAAGCCATTTGACTGTGGTCATTTTGATCTGCTCAACATGACAAGAGCTTTCCTGGAGCATTTCAATCCTTGGTAGTGCAACTGTTGCAAACAATCAACTATGGGTGGCAAGGCACTGTCAAAAGATCTCCGGGATAAAGTTGTGGACAGGCACAAGTCAGGAGATGGATCCAAAAAGATTTCAAAGGCTTTATCAATACCTAGAAGCAGAGTGAAGTCTGTTATTAAGAAGTGGAAGGTATTTGATACAACACAGACCCTCCCTGGATCAGGACGTTGCTCCAAACTGGATGAAAGAGCCAGGAGGAAACTGGTCAGAGAGGCGACCAAGAGGCCACAGCAACTCTGAAGCAGTTGCAGGAATTTATAACAAATAGTGGTCATTGTGTGCATGTGACAACATCACAAATTCTCCACAAATGTGGCCATCCAAATAACAGCATTCCTCCAGTAAAGCATGGAGGTGGTAATATCCTGTTATGGGGTGTTTCACTGCAGCATGGACTGGAGCCCTTGTCAGGATAGAAGGAAAAACTGATGGGGCAAAATACCGTCAAATTTGTGAGGAAAATCTGCTGCCCTCTGCCAGAAAGTTGTCAATGGGAAGAAGGTTTGCCTTCCAACATGACAATGACCCAAAGCACACAGCAGAACTGACCACACAGTTTTTGAAGGAGAATAAGCTGAATGTCCTTTCATGGCCTAGTCAGAGCCCAGACTTAAACCCCACGGAAAATCTGTGGAATGACTTGAAGACTGCAGTCCACAAACGGTCATCAAATTTAACTGAACTTGAGCAATTCTGCAAAAAAGAGTGAGCAGATATTGCAAAGTCTAGATGTGCAAAGTTAGTAAAGACTGAGGCAAATCCCAACAGACTAAAGGCTGTAATTAAAGCAAAAGGTGTTTTTTCCAACTCTGTGTGTGTGTGTGTCTGTTTGTTTGTTTATTCTGACATGTTGGTGTTATATCTTTCACTTGGATGTTATAAGTTAATATAAGTATAAGTAAATACAGCTGGATAAAACAAAAACTGTCCATCTTCATTTCAGGCTGCAAAGCAACAAAATGTGATTATTTTAAAGCGGGGTGATTATTCTCTATGCCCACTGTATATTTGTTTGAGTTATATGAAGTTTTTTTTTTTTTTATGGTGATTTTGACCTGTTCCACCTAAGAGGACTTGGACTTCTTGACTAACAGTTAAAATCACAGAAAAGTGTCATCATTTCAAAAGATGAACGTTGACGTTTTTAAAGGTTTGTTTTATTATAATAAAAAAAGTCAGTTATTAATTTCTTTATTAACCTTAATAAAACGTATTTCCCCATTACCAAATAAATAAAACAAGATAATTTTGAAGTAAATAATGTTTTCCCAATTATGAATAGATAAAAAAATCAAACAGTTATCTTATTGAGTGACAGCTTACTTTATTTGCAACCCTGCTAAAAACTTATCTTAAAATTGGAGTTGCAGATATTTTGTACCCTATTTATGGAAAATGCCATTTCCAAAACATTGCTTTTACACATAAACATCATAATTACAGGTGCAATGATTGTGTGGCAAGTTAAACATGATCTATTTATAGATAAAAGCTAAAAAACAACATATGTAGAAATTTGATTGTTAATGTTATTGATTGTGTTTGACATGTATGTTGATGTGTATTATTTGGAATGGGTGAATTTATTTTACATGAGTATCTTCTTGAATGTATAAGCTGTGAAATACATTTTTAGTCAGTATTGAATATATAACACTTCTTATTAGCCTCATAATCAAATTTCACACGTAATTATATAATATGTTCAGAAAGAGGCTAAAAGGGTTTTAAATTGAATAATAAGCAAATGAAACCTACTGGATTAAGTGAATGCACCTTTGATTGAAGGATTAAAAAAAAAATCTATATGCATGTATGTATGCAGAGGAAATGAGTTTTCATACTGACTTTGTTGGGAATCCATTTTGATAGTGAAACACTCAGTGATTGTGAAGGGAATGTATTATTCATTCTTCTTCTTCTTCAATGCACCTTTGATTGAAGGATTAAAAAAAAAATCTATATGCATGTATGTATGCAGAGGAAATGAGTTTTCATACTGACTTTGTTGGGAATCCATTTTGATAGTGAAACACTCAGTGTATTCATTCTTCTTCTTCTTCTTCTTCTTCTTCTTCTTCTTCTTCTTCTTCTTCTTCATCATCATCTTCTTCCTGTTATTATCAATGTTTAATTAAGTTTTGCTTTATTGTATTATGAACCAAATCTGAGATTTACATGTTCATAACTGTTAACTGGTATTGCTATGTATTCAATGATAATCAATGAAATTAGTTCAATGATAATCATGCATTCAATGACACTCAGTTACTTTGTTCACGTACACATGTACATTGTGAATTATACTGTATTTTAACCACTATTTTTGCATTAAGAGTAGATATTTGCATAATGTGAGCAACATCAGAACCACATCCACAAAATGTAAAAAAGTCTCCAAAAGGATATAACAAAACCATTAAGCTCATAATTTGATTTGCTGCACAGCAGTTAACATTAAGCCAGTTTGTGAAATTCAGACTGTGGCACAATGATTTTATGGCTAGTGCTTTAGTGCTTTAGTGCTTGCCATTCATAGGTTGAATTGCCAGGAAACACTACTCTAAATCCCTGATTATCTTCTATTAGAATTAGACAACGATATCCTAGTTACTTGTTTACATGTATTCCTATTTAATAATAGGCATGGTACTGGGTCATTAAATATAATTTTGAACTGTCAGAAGCCTGATATTATATTGAAGGTCAATTTTATCACTTATATGATGTAACCATGATACCATATTTTCGATTGTACAGCCTTGATGTTTTTTTTTTTTGTTTTTTTTTAATGCATCCGCCTATTTATTTCTACACCAAGATCATACAAACATAACATTTCTATGGGCATAATCAATAAAAGCAGTCCAGCAACGTTGATTGGAATGGTTTGGGGACCAGTCTTTTTTTTGCCTGTTTTTCAATCATGCATGCCTCGGTTTTAGTGTCTCGCTGAAGGTCTGACTCTGGCCTACTTTAAATACATATGCTTGCACTGCACCATAACTATAAGCTGCACCACTGCTTGTTTTTTTTTTTTTTAATAAAAACAAAGAAACAAAGCAGTTTGTTCCCGTCTCTTTTTAAACCTTTCACTAAAAATATTGAATTAACTGAAAGTATTCCTAAATATTCAAATAGATAGTTCCCTCAAAGATGTATTCATTTACTCACCCTCATGGCGTTTAAAACCTATGACTTTCCGATGACTTCTGTGGAAAACAAATGAAGATGACCATTCCTTTAAAATAAATATAAAATATTTAAATTAATATTAGTTGACCTCTATGAAAGTGGATACAATATTATTATTGTAATATTGAACAAAATACTATTGGAATTATTGCATGAAAATATTCATATTTACTAACAAATGTTAGTGCTTGGCAATGTGCAGAAGATGTACATTTGGAGCAGGTAGGCAGGGCAGGTGTTTTAAATAGGTTCTACAGAGAAAAGCTGACAGAGGGGGTTGAGGGGGCAGCAGCATCTCTGCAGTGTGATCAACACCAGCTACTGCTGGAGAAAATTGCTACACAGGCAAAAGTGAAGGTGACTCATGCATGCATATATAGCTATTTATCAAAGTGGCAAAATCAGCCAGACACGACTACTTAAAGTTCAAAATAATACAAATCAGGTGGTCTGATAATCTGCAAACAGATGAGCACTAGTCATTCAGTTAAACAGACCATTTGAGTTGTGAATCTCTTGATCGGTACTAATAAAACTTGTTGTTTTTTTATGATTTTAATGCACTGCTACTACAGTGAGTAAACAAAAACCCTTCAGCTGATCAATCTTGCTACAATTAGATCTAGGATACACAAATTCATATTTCATAATAATTTGTATAATTCTGTCCTCAGATACGTTTTTATTATTATTATTATTATTTATTTTATGTAAATTCATCCAGGAATTGCAGAGTCAAATTAATCGTAAGAAAAGTCTTACCTAGAGTGTAACCTATTTTGATTCTGATGTGCTACATTTGGAAAAGGGCAGGCATTATGTGTGCACAGATTTGAGTAATCTCACAATTATGTGTTTTAATTTTGTTATAAATATATTAAAAGGATATTTACTCTACAAATACTTGAAAAATGTGCTATTCAATAAATAAACAAACGAAGGCGTAACACATAATATTTGCTTAAGTTTAAGTACAGCACACATTGCAAGTGGTAACCTGCAATTGTTACCTTTAAGAGCTATTTTTATTTGATTCAACCCTGAACTTGATTCAGTGATGTTAAATAATATTTTTGACTTGAATTAAACCATTTATTTCAGTGTAGACAATCCTCAAATGGTGTTTTTTTCATCGATCATGCTGGCAAGCTTTTTTGTATTGCCAAATTTCCCCATTAATTGTACGAGTTAAATCTTGTAAGTGTAATGAATTGTTAAGTGCCTCTTCTCTTCAGCATTTTCTACACATAAATAATAATAATGTGCTTCATGTGGTAATGTAAATTAGCTGATTTAATGTAACATCACTGAATCAACCTGACAACCATGAAGTAAAACGTAAATGCAGAAAGTAATTTTTAAGTGTCAGATCAGGTACAAGTTGCTTCTTAAAGATAAATAATATGGTAACATAGACTGAAATAAATGTACACAGACAATATGTAAGTGGAGTGAGTTTAAAGAGATTCAGATGCATACATTCAAATTATAGCATGATAAAATTACTGCTTTACTTACCCAGTTATGAAAGAATAATCTTCACTCTTTTTAAAGGGCAAACCCGTCCTGTGAAGCCCGTCCTGCTCACTTCTCCTCCGCTCTCAGGCCTCAGTGTCACTTTTCACCGTGCACACATCAGAAAGTTGTAGAAAAAGAGGGAAGAAGAGAGAAACAGATGTAGGGAGGGCTGCATCCTCCTGCAGACACTCTTGTAGTTGTTCCCGGGACGATACATCTCTGAAGAACTGCAGCATTGTACTTTAATGCAGAGTGAGAGAGAGCCAGAGAGTGAAACACACAGAGGGAGATTCTAAGGTCACTGTTAAGCACTTGAAATGCAGAGACTCTCACTCTCTACCTCTCCGGCTCGCTTTCTCCCTCCTCCTGCTGTCCTCTACACCTCTCCTCCTCTTCCTCCACCCCTCCCCTCCATTCCTCTCTGCCTTTCCCTTCTGGCTAAGTTTTGCAACATCATGCTCCCCTCACTGGCGCAGTTCAGGGGGAGTCCAGCATCTACGCAATTACTGTTTGTTTTTCATTTGACAACATTTCATGCGTTCCAGTACTTGCATATCATTAATTTGATGCATAGCGTCCCGTGTGTGACTTCCAGATGAAATCCATCCATATCAAGGTCATGTTAATGAAATATTCTTCTATTTTGCTTCACTATTACGTGGTCAATCTCAATCCAAAGCCAGTGATTGTGTTTCTTGCTCCGAAGTGTCCCAAACTCTGTTTTGTTAATGCCTTCCTCCATTCTTCATCTTCACCCTCCATCGCTCTTCTCCTCCTCTATCTCTCTCTCGTTCTTACTGGTTCTATACAGTAGATTGCATTATGGGAATTGCTCTCTCTCTCTCTCTCTCTCTCTCTCACATTCCACCCTTGCAGACGCACACACACATATGCTGTTATATGGACTCCCAAGGTCACATTGTCCTGATTGTGAGTGTATAAGTGTGTGACCACAGGGGGTTGATGTCGAGTGCTATCCTATAAATCACAACGGCCCACACAGGATGACATTCTGTCAGTCAGATATCTGTGTGTGTGTGTGTGTGTGTGTGTGTGTGTGTCTCTGTTTGGATCATATGTCTGTGAAACAGCTGCTATCTCTTTTTGGTATCACATCTGCATCACGACGGGTGCTGTTCATCAGCAAATGTTCCCCACGATCAGGCCTAACGATTTAATCACAGTCATCAGAAACAAATCATATACTTACTTTTTCCAGACAATAAAATAAACCAACCCGATACATGTACACTTACCTACTATATAGTATGAGAAAAGCAGTATGTGAAATATGCAGTGGTAAGAGAGAAATTCTAGGATAACCTATCATTTTTGGCTATAGTATGCCATATTAATTTGACAGGTGAGTCATAACTGTTATGTTGTTGTCTAGATAAGCCACATATGTCTTGAATGGCCAAAGTGATTGACTAGCCAAGTATCATAGTCTATAAAACCCTGACCACAAGGGTCCCAGACCACTTCCCCATGTATTAAGCTTTCCCTTTAACAGCTGCACTGCTGGCTCATATACTGTTCAATCCAATTATTACAATTCTGGGGAGATGAGACACAAATAATCAAATAATCCATGGGATTGCGCGTTTCAGATTGCTTAGACTCACAGAGCCAGGCTTTTTAGCAGAATGAAGTCTGTTCCACTTTGCAGAGGAAGTTCTGGACAAGAACCACCAACTACAATAGGAAGACTTCTGAATGACAAGTAAAGCTACCAACCACAGGTCATTATGTTTTATGCAACCTTTAACAATGGCGAAATAGAAACTGAAATTGTATTAAAAATGATGTAATGGAATAAGTGCCTATATTTTACAGATCTAACTCAAAACAATGAGCAATATACAGTTTTGCTCATAAATATCTAGAATTATTGATACCTAGCGCCTCAAGCATTTGTATCTTTCAAAGATTTAATGGCACCAAAATTACAAACATTTAAGTACTTTTATAACATAATGTGCATGGAGCATTCAGCCAATCAGAGCTAGAGTTTTCCGCCAGTTTTTGCCATGTTTGTGTACTGTGTGCATGGGACGGTCAATGGAAAGACTGCAGTCTGTGAGCATGTGTTGTCTGAAGCTGAGGCTACAGAATGCTTAACTCGACATTTTCTTGGGCTTGTAATATATCTAAAGTATGGAGCTTGTGGTATGCTTGATAAAAAAAGGATATAAATTTAATAGGGAAATGCAATCATTTTTGAGCTAAAATAAACAATAGCTATATTGACCTAATAGATAAATCTAGTGCTAGAAATAAATAAATAAATAAATAAATATTTTTTTTATGATTATTATTATTTTATTTTATTTTAATAATGTTTTTATATTTATGGTATTTAATGATATTCTTTAATAAATAGTTATTAAATAATATTCATAAATTTCATTTTGTGTTGAATCTAACGTAATATCATGGGGGCCAGGATATAAATAGTGTCATAGAGAGAGGGAAGGTTTGAGCAAACAGCCAGTCATTTGTTTACCAACCTAAAATGGCCACTATGGAAAACAAAACCGTCTGGATGCATTACTACAGAAAATAAAACGGCATCATAAATTATGCACATAATATATTTGATATCCTGAATGAGCTCAGCTGGGATACTACAGGACTCACAAGTGTCCATTACTTCATTTATCATGCATATTTAGTATTTCAGGCAAGCTAGGCGGTGTTTGATCCAGCTTCTCTTCCTGGAACCTTAATCATTGATCCAGTCATGCAGGGTGGTTTGTGGTTGGTTTTACTCAAGGCCTGGCAAAGCTCCAAATAGAGAAACGGACAGAAAGAGGTAGATATTCATAGGAGGGTGGGTGGGTGGCTGGCTTTTTTATATAATTATTTTTCCTAGATAGCAATGAGATTAAATTAAGACTTTTGCTTGTGTCCTGCGTCTCCATGGGGGGGGGGAAATTGCATGTGTCTCCTTCAGAGTTTCAAAGGAGGTCTCAAGAATGTCTCAAACTATACTCAGATTTGCCAAGATACCAAAGATTATCTGGGTTATGTTATCGCTGTTAATTTGCTAGCTCGTTATTATTACTTTATAATGACAATTTGAGTCTATTTTAATTTCACTGATGGAATTCTAGGAGCAACATTGGAGGCAAACACTCCTGAGAATTGTCAGAAATTAACCTCTTTATTAAAGGGACAATATTTTCCCCCTGGACACCCCCCACCCCCAGTGACACCATTGCTGGCCCAAATTGCACACTTGTCCAATCAATCACTATTCCCTGTGTAATGAATGTCACATAGTGCACTAAATAGGGAGTAAGAAGCAATCTCAGGAATAGATCTTGTCTACATGCCCTATGTTCACGGGTATTCCGTTTCTAATTGTATTAATTAATTAATTAATTAATTTATCAATTAATTCATTAATTAATTAATAAATTTATTTATTTATTATTTTGAAAATCAAATTATTTAATTTTTATATTATGATTGAAATACAGTGTTAATAAAAATATAATAAAATGTTTTATTCACAAACATAATAATAATAATAATAATAATAATAATAATAAAATTAATTTATCAATTAATTCATTAATTAATTAATAAATTTATTTATTTATTATTTTGAAAATCAAATTATTTAATTTTTATATTATGATTGAAATATAAAAATATAAAAAATATAATAAAATGTTTTATTCACAAACATAATAATAATAATAATAATAATAATGATAATAATAATAAAGTACACTATATTTTAGTCTTAATATATTTACAGTGCAAAATATTTTAACCAGTATTTTTGTCTTTCTTTCCTTTCTTTAAAAAAAATCTAGACATTTCTTAAATTGTAAATAATTCATAATTACAAAGGCTGACTGTGATTTAAGTCACATAGCTGTTTTTTTAAAGCACTTATATTTTTTGTGACTTGTATTTGTTGGAAAATATGAGACCCCTGTACTTTACCTACAGGAAGACTTAAAACACAACTTGAAAATGAAAACTGAAATATATAAAATTATATATAACAGTTAAATCAACTGGAATTTATTACAGGGACCCCACATTTTAAATATCTGGGACGTTTTTGCCACTGTAAGTGCAGTTTTTGCCCTGCGTCATGTTTAATTTCTGACCTTGCTCCTGAGATGTGAAAGAGCAACTTCTGAGCAATAAAATATTTTTGTGGGGATAACTTAGAAAGAAAAAGTAGGGAAGGCAAAACACAGAAGGCAGCAGTAAATGTAAAATAATGAGAACAGAACAGACCGAACTGAAGAAATCATACAAGCGTACACCGATACTGAAACAGATATGGGCAGAAATAAACAATCCTATGCTCACAGGCACAGGCTATAAATGGACACACTCAAGGTTTTATGATCTCCACAGATGTGATTAGTCTAAAAGACAACATCCCCCCCCCCCATCATACACCCATCCCCACCTCATACACTCTCCCGCCCTCCCTTATTTCTCTCCGTCTTTCTCTCGCTCCCTCTCACTCGTCCCATGCCTCTGCAGTGGCTCATTCTTTCCTGCACAGGCTACAGACACACCACCCCCCGCCTCCACCCCTCCTCTGCCCACTCATTCCAGCATGCGGCACCTATTCAGGGGTAAGACAGACAGTCTCTTCCCTAGACTGAAAGTGGAGCTCTGCACTGCAGCTGCTGCTGAATGAACGCAACGTTTCCTGCGTCTACAACCACGGTGAATGAGAAAAAGTATCAGTGAGACACTGCCGGCAACTGAGAGCCACTGATCTGAAGATCAAGCAACGGATCAGGTGCTGCCTCAGTATTCCTTGCTCTCTAATTCCCTCTCTCTCCCTTACCGGGACACACCGCACAGGACGATCAAGGGCAGGGAGATACTCTGCAAGACTTCCACAACTTAAAGTCTTGTCTTTCTGTTTTGATTTTTTGTCGGGTCCCCTGTGGCCCCTCAGACCTACAGTATCCCACCCAAGACGTACAGCGGAGGACTTGACCAGGGACAGACAGACAGGCACAAGTGGGCAGACGGACTGACATGGGGTTGCAAGATAGAAGATCATTCTTGCACAGGTGTGCGCGGTCCGGCGATGTAGTCCACGCCGGTCTGGTCGTCACACTTCTGATTGGTAAGTCTCTTGCAATCATTCCCCCTACTATACCTACCTTGTCCCTCTCTCTAGCTGTTTACTCCTGAGCCCACCGTCCTGCGCTTTCCTAGTGGGGTGGCTGCCAAAATGCTGCAGTTTGTGCATGGCTTGCACAAGTCGAGAGGACCAAACAAGCCGGGTTATACTTGTTGCTGTTTGTGGAGGTTGATTTGTTTGAAACATCTCAAGTTTCTAAGTCTCAAGAAGCTACAGACTGGGAGGATCAGGATCCTTCTCAAAGTGTCAGTACTTGGTACATATCAAGTGGACATGATCATGTTGGCATCAGACATTTTAAATTGGCCGATACTGATGGTGATCATTAGTCACACTTGTGCAATTTGGTCTATCAAAGTTCATATTGAACATTTTCACCTCCAACGTATTAAATTGATCTCATTAAGTGACTAATATTCTCTGGTGATTTGCCTTTTCTTTTCAATTGTCCTTCCAGCCGTGCATGTCCATTGTACTCTTAAAAATCGGGGCGTAACCAAATAGAGTTTGAGGGGGAACACGTCCTCACCAATTTTCATATTAGCGAGCAGTTGATAAGGGTTTTTTCCAATGTCTGATACTTGTACTTCTTGTACATATGGTACCCCAAATCTTGAACATTTTGGTTACATCCATGAAAAACCTTCTCCATATTTTTCTTTTCTGCACTTCATCAAATATCAAAATCTGATGATCTCACTGTAAAAGACATTCACTTTACCTCAGCTGCAGGATGTTTGTGGGACGTGTGGCTTTCTGCTTTAGAGTGTCTTTATGATGTATTGCGCTGTGCGAGTCTTGAATCACACTGCACAACAGTATGCTGAGCTCACTGAATTTCGCCACTGAATTACATTAATTCCTATGAGCAGGTGGACCCTATTCTTCCAAGCAAATCCCCCTCCCCTTTTCCCTTTACTGCTTGTGAAGGTGAATTAAAGGCCATTAAACTAGGTCATTTTCACTCTCTCCTTCATAGCATGAACTCAGATGGTTAATATGCATCCTCTGCAGAGGGACTCTGTGAGGTATGATATATTGTTATAGGTTTGTGGCACATTCGTCAGGTTATTAGAAGGTGCACCACTTAGGGGAGAATTATAATCCTGACAAACGACACAGTTTTGCTGGTGGTTCGATTACAATTTTTCCTGTCGGTGTGCCTGCAATTGATAGAATGGGAGGTTAATTGCAATATAAATAACCCATATATTGCCCATATAATTCATATATCATTAGAATTCATCAGATCCATGCCTGTAAGAAGGAAAAAAAAAACATTGTTTAAAAGCCTACAAAATTTAACACAAAACACTTATGAAACAAAATAATTGATACTTCATCAGTCCTGTGAAAGAAGAGGATTTACTTACTTGTCAGGGTGAAACAAATCAGCTTTGACAATGATTATGCACGGAGACTTTTCGGTGGCAAGGGAATACGCAGAGGGCTGGAAGATCTTGAAAGACAGAGAAGTTAAATGGTGAAAATGTCACAAAAAAAAGTACAATGCAGATTTCTAATAGTACCAAATGGACATTGCTTGTATTCACTCATATTTCTAATTAAATTAAATTAAATGTCAACACAGTTTGTCCTGTGCAATCTGTAGGAAAATAAACAAGTGGATAAGAGTAAGGCTCTATAAATAGTCCAAGAGCACACGTGTGTAATGTCATGGCATGCAGAGCGGGTGAACAGCAGTTGTGGTATCTCCTTTACGGTCACTAGTCCCTCACACCTCAGAGTGATTAGGACAAATGATTAGGAGCTCACGTCTGCAACCCTGAGCAGACCCTTTATCATCACTGAAAATTAGCAACATTACTAAATGACAGTACAGGACCCACTTGATTACAAGGAAAGCATCTTACTTATTGGTAATTGCTGTCAGTGTTGCCAACTTCTCAACAGCTGCTAGATTGAGTGACCTTTCATACCCCTTTTAGGGACTTTTTTCAAAAAAGCACACACAACGAATCTAGCAACTCTCTTTAGCTTCTTCCCTTAGAAGAGAATATAATATGAAGGCTGTGCTGTGCATTTAATAAATGTATGGGATACAAACAAGTCAGGCAATGTTGTGGTTATAAATCATGACTTTAGCAGTGCATAAATGCAACTTGGAAGTAACAGTCATAATAGGTTGCATTTCAGTCACTATGTCATACTTATTCCACAAAAAGAGAAACATATGAAAATGAGAACAGCTTTATTGGGAATTTGGATGTATTAAAATACAGTATGTGAGCACAGATGTAAAGAGCTGACTCTAGGCAGTATGCAATTATGTAATGATGACGTCATGAACATGCTCATTAGCACATGACATCATCTAGCGACATTTAGCCATTTTTCGAGCAGCTTTGGCTGCTTTTCATTAAACATTTGTTGCAGTCAATTCTTGAACTTGTTTACTTATGCCCACAGTCTGTGTGTGAACATTCATAGCAGGGATTTTGGATTTTCATAGCAGCAATTCATGAATTAAAATTACCATTTAAAGACTGTTTAACATGTAAAGATTTTAATCACAGATAGTATAAAGAACATAGTACTTACGAGTATACAGAAATAAAATGGACAAATTGTAATCAAAGTTTACAGAGTTTACTTGCATGACTACAAAATAGCAGCCCTCTGGCCACCAGCTGGACTGACTGGCCTTAAAGAGACTTTGGTTTAATCCAACAGTAAGAGCTGCCGGCACTGAAGTATGTTAATGATATGCTGATGTCACAGGCTGTTCTGAACCAGACATGGAGTCCTGTTACAGAGAGTAGATATAGTTAGACATCACTCTCCTCTCTCTTTCTCTCACTCAACTTCTCTTGCTTTCTCCCTCCATTCCCCATTTGTCCTGTCAAGCAGCAATATGAAACTCATACCACTGGACATTAGGGTTTGTGGTATGTATTATGGGTATTGATTCTCTATAAGAGGTGGAAGGTGAGGTATAGAAATTTTTAAATGCACACTGTTTTTTTTTTCAAATGCTTAAGTTACATCTAACAAAACTTCCTCTTTTTTTTTTGTAATGCATTGCTTGGTAAAAATATCCTTTACTGATTAATCCAATATCAATTCCTAAACTACAATAATCAATATTTTAATCTTTTTTTTTTAAGAAAATGTACCTTTAATGTTGTATGGCACGAGTTACAAATCAAGAGCTTGTGAATCAGAATCAAATCAAAATGTGGCATTGTGCCAATACCCAGTCCTATATGAAACCCAATAAACATTGAGGCTGCTTAAGCAATCTCAAATTTTTTGTCACAAAGTTCCAATTTGCAACAAGCAAAAGTATAAATGGACATAAGGCCAAATAAACAGACATGAACCTGAAAGTGCATATACTGAGTATGAAAATAAAAACAATTCTTACATTCAAATATTAAATTTGAAATTGAAATAAATGTGGTAATTATTTAATCAAACAATATCTCAATACCTTAATTTCTTATACATTTTGCATATAACATATCCAGTGATATTTTCAGAAAGGATACTGGTGCACCTTGTCTCTCATTTGTCTCATATGCTCACAACTATGAAAACTTTGTTTCATTCATATGTGATTTTTATTCTTAATATTATTTCCATTTTTATTTCTGGAAACCTATTAAATTGACGTGATGTTTGGCATCTTATGACTGATTGTAAAACATTTGAATAGCTGTCAAGTATCTCACTGTCCAAATTAATTAACAGCACACACTGTATAAGCAATCAGAAGGATCACAATCAAATATAAACCAACATTCATACATTAATTTTAAATGAACTTTACAGAATCAAATTTATATAAAAAATATATATATATAATACTAATAATAAATAAATAAATAAAAATGTCCCAGCATCTGTCTTTTTTTTTTTTCAAGATATAACACATTTTGACATTTTAGCACCTACATAGTAGCATAGCTCACTACTATAACACATATAAGATCAAAGGAAACAAAATCTGTTCAGAACTGTTACATTATTTGCTGTCATTCCTTTTTATAACTTTAACTTATAGTCAAGAGAATGGCTTGTCAGGGATTGAGATAATGAGATATGATAGCTGGCTGAAAATTGGTGGCCTGAATAAGGGAAAGACAAAGATGCTTATGAAGGGCAGAGTGGGGGATGTTTGCTTTAATTAGTTTTGTTCTCTGGAGTGATACTCAGTAGAATTAGTGGGTGTAGATTTAAGGGGAAGATCTGATTAGTTTGTGAATCAGATATATGACTCCATAATATCATTCTCTTTTATACTTTTCTTTTTTAAACTTTTAAACTTCTAATTTTAGAATGCATACGATTTTATTTTATAATTTTATTTATTTATTTATTTATTTGTAAAATCTAAAATTTGAACACTTTCTGGGCTTTTAACAACCACATTTATTTAATTACGTAATTCAATTTTTTAATAAAATTGTTTAATACCAATTCATATTTTAATTTCAAATTATTAATTTTAATGATCAAAATTTATAAGTATACTATCTAATATAGTCTGAACCAGTGTTGTTTTAGTGTTATTATTATACTATTGTAGTACTTTTCTATTTTAGTTTTAGTAATTTTATGTTTTTATTTTTGTCATGTATATATATATATTATATTTCTATTTAAGGTTTAGTTTTAGTAATTTTATTTATTTATTCATTCATAGCTCAGAAGACAAAGTAGTTCTCATTTATGTTTCATTTATTTAACTTTGTCACACGTTTTTCCTACAATTTCCACAATGAGAACAAATGAGTCCATTGTTGAAATACAATTATTTCATAAATCCAATGAATGTAGTAGCAGATACATACTACTTTAATACTACAAGATAAGTATTGGTTCTGGACATTACAATAAATGCTTTTTTTTTTTTTTCATTGAAATCTCTGACTTAGGATTTCAGAGTTTACCATTTGGCAAACCTGAGCACAGTCTGAGACACTAAAATTCTAGTGTGACGTGAGTTTACTGAGGTCTCAAGAGAGCAATATGGGAAACAGAAGAAGAATCTACAAGAGAATCTAGAAGATATCTAGAAGAATTTATTTAGATAAGACATCTCATTGTTCAGTCTTTCCTGAATATACATGACTAAAAAAAAATAAAAAAATAAAAATAATAATAATAATAATAATAAACATAAGCTGGACCATCTGTTTGCAAGTCATCCATCAATAAATATGGAAACCACTTGACAAAGTGGCTTGTGGTAAAATGATCAGAATGATGAGCTCCCCATCTCAGCGCAATGCTGCAGTCAGTACATTAAACGAGAAAAGGGCTGACGCATTACTGTAAGCCATAGCTCCTCCCTCTTTTCCTGTAGACTGCACTCAGAGTCTCTCAGGGGGAATTAGGGCCAATGGAAAGAAATGGGGAGAATGGAGGTACAGAGAGAAGAAAAACAGTTGGAGAACGAGTGGAGGTATCCTAAAGAAGAAAGACCAGCAGCAATGGTGATGGTGCCTGCCAAAGTGTAAAATAATAATTTAGTCATTTAGAAGATGATGAATACAAGACTGCAAAACTTGTATCAGGTACATCTAATTTTACACTTACATTTATACACCTGTAGCGAATCAGCTCATGGGGAAATATGAATAATTCATCATAACTGGGATCTGGGCCTGCTGGCCAGAGGAAGTTCTGTTTCGTGTTTTCCCTAACTGTTCACCTTGTGGTCTGCAAGCATATTCCAGTTGATTTGTGACATTGAATTCACCTCGGGCTGCTTGCAGGTGGCATTCACATGCGTTGTTTCGGTTCGCCTGACTTAAAC
>NW_015546051.1:688692-697009 GCF_001515605.1 Sinocyclocheilus anshuiensis | reverse complement strand
ATATATATATATATATATATATATATATATACAGTGTGTGTGTGTGTGTGTGTGTGTATGTGTATATATACATACAATAAGTCATGGTAACATTTCTATTTTATATTATATTTTTTTTTTTTTTTACACTGTAAATATTATGTGATCAATAAGTCATGGCAACATTCCATTTTGACATTACTTCAACTCACCAAAATAATTTAACTAATTTAAACTTTCGTTCATTTTAATGTTATTTAAGTTGGAATTTGATTTGATCAGCCAATTTGATTGTACTTAAAAATTTAATGCTGCAACTAAACTTAATTTTTAAGCTGAAGTAGGTGGGAATTTATTTTATTTTACTTTACTTTACTTTACTTTACTTTACTTTATTACAGTGTATGAAGTATAAGTCACCATATAACTTACAATATACTGTACATATATTTAGTGTGCTATTTAATAAAAACTTTTTGCATTATTGTAGAATTATGAGTTTGCTGTTTTGTGTTCAGGTGGATTGACGTATTAACATTTATATCACAATATCACAAAATGCAGGCACCAAAATAATACCATCTCATAAGACATAATATAATATATGATGATAGATAGATAGATAGATAGATAGATAGATAGATAGACAGATAGATAGATAGAGGATTTTACGGTGCAGAAAAAAGCATGAAATGAAAGAGGATGGATATGAAGAGAGGGATCAAAGGGCAGTAAAATGAGTGAGTTAGAAGGAAAGCTGGCCAGGAGAGGGAAAGAGGATGTAATGGCTTTGGGGAATGTGGGGTACTTTTAAGTGGATGTGGATGGAGGAAAGCCACCACTCAGAATTCCAGACAGTTTAAAGACCTGGCTTGAAAAACTAGATGGTAAATCAGACTCTTTGTCACGTGCTGACCTCACCGGAAGGTAAAAGTGAACTCATGCTGAAATAGTCCCCTCAGCAAGAAAGAGGTTTGAGTTGAGATGATGAATTATTTACTGACATCCAGCTTTGCAACTAAAGGGAGAATCTGCCCAGATGACAGATATCACTTTATTAAAAGTACATTTAATTTCATTTAAATTTGAATTTATTGGAATTTAAGAGGCATTATTTCATTATTTGGCATTTTATGGAAATACACTGTTTTCTGTAATACTTGAGTCTCTTGCATAGAAGCATGTGAGTTTCTATCAAACTTGACTGTCACTGCAGCACATGTTGGTCTCTATGGGACATTTGTTCCACAGTCAAAGAGCATCTAGAACTTTCACCTCATTCCAAACGCATCCTGTCAGAAGGCAAAAGAGAGAAATAGTGAATTAAGTAAATATAATGCCATATATATATCATTTTTTTCTTCCTTCACATTCCCATCAGTTCCATTCATTCCAGGTAAATGTGAAAATTCTCACCTGGCAATTATGCTGTGTGTTTGTATGTGTGTTTGTAGGTCAGGTTGACATCTGCTGTTATTTAATGTGAGTTTAGGAGTTCTGAGACAAGGAATTGTGGGTACAGAACAGTTAAAGGACATAGGGGGCAAGGTGAAGTTTAGAGATATTCACTTCAGTATGAAATGAAAGTTTTTGACCTCATAATTTTTAAACAAAATCTCACAATATTGAGATTTTGGGGGTTAATTGTATTAATTGTTTAAAATGCATTTAAAGGATTCTATACCTCTATATTGTGGTGTAGGAACGTATTCTCCAGCGTCTCCTCGTTCCTCGTGTGTGTGCATCGTGACAAGGTAAAAGTGCAAAACAACTAAAGTCACACTAAAAGTAATTTGCAACAAATATTGTTGTAAATATAATAATGTGCCAATAAAACATTTAAAGGTAATTTAAAGCACTATTTCTCTGGCATTTTCAAAGGCATGTAAAATATAACACTGTGGCTTGGCTTGAAATCCAATTGTAAACCTATTTTACTGTACCAATTTTTATGGCCCTTATATTTTCTATTTGAGCCAATGCAGACAAATGAAATTATTTCAGGACTAGTCTTGCGTAGCCAGACCTTCAGACTGTCAGCAGAAGGTCTGGGAACCTTGGCCGCTTTGAATTACAAAGGGCCGCTCAAGAGGCCATATGACTGACAGGTAAAAAAAACAATCACATTTCGTCTTGTGCGACGGCATGTTTAGGGGCGTGGAAATGTCGCCACAAATAAGATCCCGGTGTGTAAAACTTGGATGTATTATTAAAGAGTCTATGCCGCAAACTTTACATATTTCACATACTTTTGAAAATCCAGCATTTAGTTGATCCTGACAAGCTTTCTTCTTTTATGAGGGGGTTTGGCATCAAGGCATAATTGTTTCCGGGTGGAACATTAAAGAATGTGACACACGTCACCTGGAAATCCTGTATAATTCAACCAATCCGATTTCAGTCAGGTCCACTTCGTCAAAGTATATTTATTACAATTATAGCATACAGTTCATGCTGGTGGTATGGTTCTGTTCTGGGCAAAACTCCCCATGCCTGTCCATTCAGCCATGCTTGCAATGCGATAGAGATGCTGGAGAATGGGAATTTAAATGGACCGCTATTATAAATGTTAAAACTGGATTGGTACACGTCAAGAACAGCTGACTATCAGCTGATGCGAGCTTGACTGACGTGGCCTGCCTGAAATAACGCGATGCTTGATGACTACTTTGAAACTCCTGAAGCATTTACAATATCAATGCCACATCAAAGACTGTAGAATACCCAAAGACGTCTCACTCGTATAGTTTTGAATGAAGAAAAATGCAATGCTCAATATGTCCGCTCTAATGAAGGAAGCCCCGCCTTCTGAAAAAAAGACCCAATTGCTAATCGGTAAAGTCAGCGATGTTAGAAGTCCCGGGGTGAATTCCAAACGGCTTTTTTGCACCCTTGAAGGGCACTTCGGGAAGGTGACACCATTTGTAGGGACGTTCCAGACGAAAGTGAACAACTGAATCCCTTCACGAAGGGCCCTTCCAGAAGTCCGTTAGCGAAGGGAACATGCAATGGTCACTTCACGACGTGATTTCCGTTTGTGATCATGTGATCTTCGGTTAGCAGATATTGCAATGCTTTTTAAAGGTTGATTTCAACTTTGCATACAACCGTAAGTAGAATAGGCTAATTATATTTGTCTATTTTAATGTAATACAAAATATTTTTTGTCAGTGATAGAAATATGATTTAAGACTGTAGTGTAAGCAAGTTTAAGCAAATTTAGTTTGAAAAAGTTTAGTAGTAAATAAGACACAATTAGACAATATTTGAATAAAATAATAATACTAAGAAGAAATAATTATTTGCAACAACTGATGGAGTGCTGAATGCTGCACGAACGCGCAGCGTTATCAAGGTAACATCTTGTCAGTAATTCCCTTCGCCAAGGGAGTTCTAAACGCTTATACAATACAGTAATGCCCTACACCCTTCAAAGAACACACTTCAAGGGCTCTGCCCTTCGAAGGGAGTAGGGCATAGGGATGCTCACTTCCGTTTGGAATTCGCCCCCGTTTGCTACAGTAACACGTGAAGGGATTCAGTGAAGGCATTCAGTTGTTCGCTTTTGCGTTTGGAATGTCCCTATAATGGTGTCTCCTTCACGAAGACCAAAAAAGCCATTTGGAATCGGCCCTGAATGTAAAGCAAAACGTGATTAGCTATAGCAAGAACATTTGTGCATTTGTCAGCATCTTGATGCCAGAAATGTTTAAAAAATCCACAAATGCACAGAAAGCTATTCACAAAGTGAGTGATTGCATGCAGCGGTCTACAAATGCACAGGACGCGATTCACAATGAATGCCAGGCAAAGTTGTTTGTGACAAGAAGATATTTGTGAATATGCTTTTTATTTGCAAATCTCATTGTATTTATTTGTGAATTTAATTAATGTTTGTGAAACTAAGATTTATTTGTGGTTCTCATTCTATTTATTTGTCAATATGTTAATTTATATGAATCTCTTTACATTTATTTGTGGATCATAATCTATTTATTTGGAATTATGCAACAATTCTATCTTCATAGACTAAAGACCCCTTCCATGATTTCATAGGGTTGCCAACTTCAGAAAAGGGAAATACGGGGCAATTATATATATATAGTATGTATATATTTAGGCTATATAATATATATACAAATTCAGATTTTTCAATTAAAGATAACTTAGATTTAATATGCATATAGATTTAATATGGGCTGCTTGACACTTTTTATCATATTGTGTTAGAATAAGAATAAGGTCCAAGGTTAAGAATATGCTAGATGAAGACAGGTATCGGTGATCATTCTCAAGTGTTGTGGTCAGCACTGCTGCTGTTGCTGTTGTATCACTCTGTGGTTAGATCAGTGTAGCAGTCAATAAATGGGACACATCAATTAAGCCCAATATACGGGATGTCCCGGCTAATACAGGACAGTCGGCAACCCTATGTTTTCAGATCACCTAAAACAACGCAATTAACAGTGGCAGTATCTCACGCTGAAGTTTCCACACAACAAAACATTTTAATTCAGTAGTGGCCATGCAATTACTTGACAGCTGTGCAAACGGTTTGACTGCGTATGACTTGCGACTACAGCGATATAGTGATAGAGCTCTCATTTGCTCATGTGGTAGTCAGTGGACGTTGAGATGAGATATCATGTTCGGAATCCTCGTAAACGGCTCAAAATAGCCTAGCATATGATAAAGATAACCATAAATATAACAATAACATTGTATTAGTGTTCAAATCAATGCACAATAATATGTGTCTTATAAGCACGTGTCTGCAGCTTTAAATACTCAAGCTCTTTAAAGTCTGTTGGATACTGATTGGCTGTCAATGTTTCACCAGCTGGAAAAATCGTTCTGAAAATGATGAGAATTCTCATAGAATTAGAACGATTTTTAAAACTTTATATCATCCTTGATGTACACGGCCCTTAACTGCGTACACATGCAGGACATGACCTGGAGATGTGAAGTCATAAATTCACTTTTAGGATGTAGAATTAGGAATCAACTTAAGTACAATGTTTAAGTAAATGCATCACAGATCCACCCAGAGGCCAGGCTTTTCTAGCAGTGACCATGAACTCTCTCAATCTGCATTGGTGCTGATAATGCCATCATGGCACATATGGCATGTCACCCACACCAAATGGTCAGAGTGAATATACAGGGCGCCTCGATCCACTCTATAAATTAAATACCACCCCAAGGACAGCTGTGGTCAACTGCCAGCAGACAAAGGCAATAAATAACACAGGCCACTGAGAATTTACTGTTTAACAACAGAAAGATAGAGAGTAGGGGAGATGGTTTTCAGGTATCGTATTCTTAAAATGAGGTTGGCTTTTAATTAAATTCCACAGTGACTGAATTAAAACATCGTAGGAATTAATAATTAAGTTGAGGAATTTATCCAAACACAATGGCAGTGAAAATTATGAAACGGAATTGAGGCTATGGGGATGAAGGTTAGAGTTTAATTAAAACAGCTTGTAGATTAGATGCACCAAGTCTTATGATGGACACACACAAGTAATGATTTAGTCATCATTTCTTTCCCTGCGGTTTCTAACGTTGGTATTCCTTGTAAGTCTGCTCAATTTATAAAATTAAATGCGCAGAGCAAGGAACAGCACAGTTTGGCAAACTTTCCCCAATTAGCATTCCGTCTTGTGGTGTTTAGCAAAAATAACATCTATTCTGCTTCCTCTCCATTGAGTGGGTAGAGTACTGTAAATGTGAGCTGATCCACACTGCTGAGGGTGTGCTATCCACAGCAATGAGAGGTCTTGTTCAGCACTTGTTCCAAGGTTGCTGTGGTTAGATTAATTACCAAAACCACTGGGCTGTTAAGTCATTAATTGTTTTCTATAACAGAGTGATGAAAAGCAATAAAACGATTTGCTGGATTGTAGAGAAACAGACATGTGCTTGTGTTTCTCTTTCTTCTGCTCTTTTTCAGAACAGAATGTTTGCAAATACGTCTGTAATAGGTGCCAAAATAGACAGTTGCATTTTTCTCAATTTCACATTTTCTGCACTAATAAAAATTGCAGGTCTATTAATTTATGTTGTGTCAATTATGTTGGTCTAACAGCATACTAACAATGCACAAGACGCTGCACTCATTTACTGTTGTTCGAGGAATTTCCAAATCCAGCCATTTCACTAGAAATCCATGCAATCTGGAATTTTGCAAGAGAGAGCGAAAGATTTCCCCACACAGATTTCACAACATTTTCAAGTTGGACATGCAGATTTGCTACAGTATTTACAATAGACAATGGGATTTTTTGCCAAAATCTTGCCGAAAATGTGACTGCACCTTAAGACATGGAAACAGCATGCCAGCAATGTGCTAAAACATGCTAGCAACATGTTGAAACTTGCAAAACATGCTAGCAACATGCTAGGACTGTGTTAAAACATGCTAGGAACATGTTAGCAACAATCTTAAAACATGATATAGAATTTACATTTACGTTTAGTCATTTATCAGATGCTTTTATCCAAAGCGACTTACAAATGAGGACAATGGAAGCAACAAAATCAACAAAAGAGCAATGATGATTGTCTTCAGAAACATTTTTTGTTATGCTGGTTGAAAGTCTCTTCACATCCGGATAGCAATCATTAAGTTAAGTGGTCTAAATGTATTTATCTGTATTTATATATTCTGTGGAAGGGGTAGGACCAAGAAATGTTCGTCCAATCAAACCGCTCGGTCCGAGTGTTTTAATTGGCTTTCCTACCTGCCTGTCAACATATGTATTTGCATGCCTCTGTGCACCCTGTTCGCGCAGACAGGATACGTCATCAGCGCGTTCACGCTCGCTGTGCAGACAGAGCGAGAATGGCAGACAAACATCAACAACCCAATCTTCCATCCTGGTATAGTAGTACTTTTAAAGTTTTCTCACCGTGAATGACACATGATGTAGCCCAGCGGTTCCCAATTCCAGTCCTCGTGCCCCCCGCTCTGCTTATTTTGCATGTCTTGCTTAGTTAACACACCCGATTCAAAATCCAGTTTGTTAGAAGTGAGCTACGTGCATGAACTAAAATATTACTATTTTTGGTATGACACGTTTAAATAAGATCAGAACATAAAGTTGACCAAAGGACAGAGAATGGTCTCAAAAATTGAAAGAAACATCTCTAAATAGAGGAGTATAGGAGAGAAAAGGAGAGGACAATGATCATATCAGTTGTCCATCTGACAGCATCTTTTGTGCATCAGTTATGTGTGCAGGATGTGTGTGTCAATGTGATGACAGGCTCAGAAATGAACTCTGAGCTTTAGAGTGGCCTCATCGGTGAATAATTGCCCTATAATGGCTGGTCTTCCATCTTCCATGAGAGAAGCTATAGGGATCAATAGCCAGAAAGCAGCAGACAGGAGGCAGGCATGGTCTTGGTGAAGAAGCTGTTATCTTCCTTGAACCTTGCTCTTAACAATCAGCATTATCTATTGCGCTGTATAAGGATTTTTGATCTTAACCTATTTGCCTTAAGTTTGACTGTGTCTCAAAACTTCTATACACAATTAAAAAAGAATTCAGAAACGTTTTAGAGAAAAATTATTGCATGTCGCACCACAGAGATGTCAAGTCAACTACACTTGAAAACTATACTACACACAAAAAGTAAGAACATCACAGAATATCTTGCTGTATGACCACATGATCAGATAAACTGTGAAATTAAATACTGGATGCATTTATAAATAGTCCTTCCCACAGTGGCTCTCACATGCAACAAATACCAGAGCTGAGGTCAGAAAACAACTCTGCATGTCATACTGAACGGCTCTTTTTGTCATATTTTAAGAATGTAACAAATTTGTGAACTGTTATGCATCATGTTGGCACATTAGCACATAGGGTAAGATACAAATAGCCTATGGCAAGCGGAATTATTTTTGAATATTTAAATGTACTAGTATGTATTTTCATGTACTTACTTTTTTAGACACTAGTATCTATTCGATTAGGTACTAGTACTAATTCATAGCTACTAGTGCTTATTCATTAGCTAGTGCTTATTCTTTAGGTACTAGTATCCTTTTTGAAAATACTAGTATTTATTCCATACAGACAGAAATTGTCTACTGGGAAAATAAATGCAAATATATGTCAACTGTTTTGTTAATCAATGCTCTGTAGATTAGACTAAAACTCAATTATTCAGATATTTCATGTATTGCCATATGTTCTAGCAACTATTTGGGAGCATAACACTTTATTATAATGAAAACATATTTGTGTCAGTAATGTACATAATGTTTTTATGTTGTTCATTGTACAAGTGACCTCTGGTGGCAGGATGATGGCACTATGCT
>NW_015546051.1:666473-688504 GCF_001515605.1 Sinocyclocheilus anshuiensis | reverse complement strand
CATAGTGCCGTCATCCTGCCACCAGAGGTCATTACTGACAAAAATATGTTTTCATTATAATAAAGTGTTATGCTCCCAAATAGTTTCAAACGATTAGACCAAATAGTTGAGCTAACATACAAAGCCAGTTAGGACTGTACTAACAATCAGTTTCATTCAGTATGTAAATATGTCGTATTACCACGTGAACTCTGATTGGATGGTTTATAGGTACTCATGTAATGCTTGAATGAAAATATCTCCAAATAAATTCTTACTAGTTCCTTACGAGGTTGAAGATATCTCCAATCGAATTGGTACTGGTACTTATTCTGTTTTTGATATTGTCTAATTATCAGACTAGTAATTATCCCAATAGTGACTAGTATCTAGAAAGTATTCATTAGATATTAGTACGTATTCATTAAATAGTATAACTTTTCATTAGATTCCATTAGTACCATTTAATGGATGCTAGTAACTATTAATTAGGTACTAGTACTTATGTATTAGATATTAGTAGATTTTGTAATTGTCACTAATAACAATTATTATCTTAGTCACAACTGTTTGTTTTAGTCATTTTATGTTATCACTATAGTCTGATTTCTTGTAAACAAACAACATCATACTGTGTCTCTACAGTACGTCTCTACAGTATGAAGGCACCCAACATGCAATGCAATATGAATAGATTATGCTGTACAGTTGCTTCGCTATTGTTTATTATTATTATTAGTAGTAGTAGTAGTAGTAGTAGTATTTCCATCAACAAAAAAAAACTGATTTCACAGTAAATTTCTGACTACAGTAATTTATTATAAAATAATACTCTTTAATCCTGTAAATTCCTGGCAACATTTTTACAGTTTACCATTGACATATAGTACTAGTATCTAATAAATAGTATATATTTCATTTAGGTACTATATCTAATGAATAAGTACTAGTATCTTGTAAAAGGTACCTACTAGTACCTAACGAATAAGCACTAGTAGCTAATGAATCAGTACTAGTACATAATGGAATATATACTATTATCTAAAAATAAGTACTAGTAGCATGAAACTAGATACTAGTAGTTTTTAAACATTACAAGTTAAACAGATTGCAATAAATAGCCTCTGTTCTGTGCTTGTGTCTGTCTATTTCAGTGTTTGGAGAATAGGCTGGTCACACACTCAAGTCCTGTTTTGAGAATGTTTTGTCAGTTCTTTTGTAAAAGAAAACAAAATAGCTGTTGATAAGACAATGAGCAATGCAACAAGTGCGATGCAACCAATGACTGCCTCCTCTCTCTATCGTTATCAATCTCCTGAGATTTAAACTCCCTTTTAGAGCCATGAGTGTTTACTATGAGCAAAGGATTACAATCAACTGAAACAAAAGCATTAGTATTAAAAATGATGGTAAAACAAATCTAATATGTAAAGACACAGCATAAAAATACAAATCTTAAAAAATACATATGATTATATAAAATCAAATCAAATACTTTTTTCATAAAATAAATATAAAAGTTTGTATATACTGTTCAAACATGTTTAATATATATTTTTAAAAGTCTCACAAAGGCTGTATTTATTTTATCACTTGATCAATAATAAAATATTATTATTATATATTATTACAATGTAGAATAGCTATTTCAATGTCTATTTTATTATATTATGAAATGTAATTTCCTGTCATGGCAAAGCTGATTTTTTACTCCGGTCCACATGATGCTTCAGAAATCATTATAATATGATGATTTGCTGCTCAAGAAACATTTCCACACACACACACACACACACACACACATCCAGAAATGTGCTATAAACCATACTAATGTCTCTCAGTCACTGTTTATTGTTCTTGTTAGGAAAAGCCTTTGCTGGCTTGATAATTGGTGCCCATTTCTTCCTTTTCTCTCAGGAGTGTGGTACGCTCAGGCATTGGAGGTGAATACAGGGAAGGTCCATTTCATAGAAGTGATGAATGGAAGTTCAGTACTCTTACCCTGCACTTATGCCAGCTGCATTGGCATTAAAAACCTTTACTTCAACTGGCAGTTCAAAGACAATGGGACATTGATTAAGGTGAGAGATTTAGCCATGTCTCAAACATACTTGTTTTCATGCAGTTCATGCAAAAAAAAGGTGTGGATTAATTGTCCAAATACTCTCTGATGGCACTGTCTGTTATTCTTTCCCTCAGCTCTGTGAGGCCACCATCCCAGCAGAAGGAGTAGAACCTAATGTGAAAATCTATCATGAGCGGGTGGAGTTTGTTGGCTCCAGCAAACAGAGTAACATTTCCATCTTACTGCATAACGTCACCTTTGAGGACCAGGGAGATTACATCTGCTTTGCCCGCAACCCCAAGGAGAAGGAACGCAATCATAGTGCAGTTTTCACTCTTTTTGTGGTGGATGAATGTAAGTCTCCATTTTACAAAAGGCCTCAAGTAGTGTGATTCTTTCCATTATGTTTGGTGTTTACCCACTCAGATCATCTCAATATGTTACTGTCTTCGCAGTGAAAGTGGTGGACAACACATTGACCGTCATCATTGTGTCCGTGCTTGGCGGGGCCATAGGTCTGATCATTCTCATCATGGTGGTGAAAGCTGTAGTCCTCGCCATTCTAAACAAGGTCCAGGAGAAGAAGTAAGTTTTATCCTGGGCAAACATTTTACAGTAATGAAACTTCCCATAGTTTGTATTGCTAGATAAAAACCGAATGAATAAATCTGAACCTGCCCTTATTTTCTAATTAGATACTTGGTAGATATTTAGCTACTAGATACTATAGATAGATACTATAGATAGATAGATAGATAGATAGACAGATAGATAGAAAGATTCTGCACTCTAAAAAATGCTGGGGTCAAAACAACCCAATAGCTGGGTTTGTCCCTTTTTGACCCAGCGTTGGGTTATATTTAACCCAGCATTTTTTAGAGTGTACAAACACACTGACCGACAAACAGATAGATAGCACATTTTCATTTATAATGGGCAGTGGAAAAATATGCAGAGTCATCCTCCGTTCTCCATAAACGGTGGCATGTGTGATGCACACTAACAGAAGCGACCCACCAGGGCCCAGTGCTTGTCTGGTGTCTTTGACATGGTGACTGTTATAAAATGCCTGTGAGACCAGAGCAAATGTCAATAAATATCATTTTGAGTAAATGTCAATAACAAGGCATTCTGGGTAATGGTGAAAGGGGTCATCCATCCCAGGACAACATTTCCTTATTTCCTCTGTCTGATTCATTGTAACTTAAAGGGATTGTTCACCCAAAAATGAAAATTACCCCATACCCTCAAGCCATCCTAGGTGACTATGACTTTCTTCTTTCAGACGAATACAATCGGAGTTATATTAAAAAGTGTCCTTGCTCTTCCAAGCTTCATAATGGCAATGAATGGTTGTTGATATTCAATAGTCCAATAGAAGTCCAATAAAGTGCATCCATCCATCATAAAAAGTACTCCATACAGCTCCGGGCTAACGCTAACCGTCGTACGCGTGTTCATGAAAGAGAAATCAAGTGACCGTGATTTCATCAAGTACAACATGTTCCTGGATCAACATCCTTGTTGATCCTGGAACAACATTCCAATCAACCAATCAGAATTAAGGGATAACTTTTCAGGAAATATCTGTTTTAGGCTTACGATCAGGGTTAGGTGCTTCTACACCCTTGTTAATCAGCTATCATTTCCCACTGATTTTAGGAATAAATTATGGGTAGGATTAGGTTTAGGGGTAGGGATTGGGTTTAGTCTATAATTTTGGACAGTAATGTTGATCCAGGATCAACAAAAGATGTTGATCCAGGAACATGTCTTACTTGGCAAAATCACGGCGACCCATGAAAGAGTGGCGTTCCAGCGGATAACGTAGGCACAGCGTAAACTCCTGTGAGAAGTGATGACGTGGAAGCGCAGAGGAGAGAGCAAAACAAAACACCAGTCACGAATTAGAATTACAAAACGAGGATTTGTAAAGAAAAATGTTGGAGAGGAGATTGGTTTTCCTCGGTTCTCGAGAAACTTGGTTCTTGTGAGACTAGCATATTCTCACCGGAGCTTTCACTATACCTACGTCCCATGTAATCCGCAGGAACACCATTCTCTCGTGAATGTGCATATTGCAGTTAGCGGAAGCTCTCCTTTTTTTTTTATGGGGTAAAGTAGAAAATGTCACACTTTCCTGAATTATAATGAAGAAATTATTGAAAAGAAAAGCTTATTCAATTGTTTATACTGTAATCTTCAAACATTTAAATTGGGGCTGTCAATAGATTAAAATTGTTAATCAAATTAATCACATCCTTTTGATGTGATTAATCGCGATTAATCGCACACTTCATGAAATTAAGCATAGACCATTTATCTTGTTTCAAATGTTTATTTTGTCATCATTTGCTATATCCAGCAAAGTAAACCAAAAGATTGAAGGGTGATTCATAAAAATCTATATTTTCTAAATATAAGCTATATATTTTCTAAATATAAGCTAAATTTAGATGTCTTTCCAAAAAAGGACACTTAGAAACTACAAAAGGACACCAAAGAACCAAATGATATAAGGAGCCCATATAAGCACATATGAAAGAAAAAAAATCAGAATTTTATAGTATGTGTACAGCGCAACAACAAAGAGCTTTTTTTACATTTTAGAGAAGCCAAGTTGCGATACCGAACAGGACCACATGGAGATGCCAAAAAAAAAAAAAACCTAAACCAACCGCCTGCTGATTGCATATATCTGCTACAGTACACGGATCCATTCCGTATAACTAAACACAGCAACATAAACATGACAAATCAAAACATTCGTAAATGTGTGTGGAAACAACGTGCCTGTGCATAAATACAATGTGCGATCAGTGCGTCAAGAGCACTCATACACGCATTATTATAACAGACTCACACGTGCTTACTGTACGACTCCTGTACGCCACCGCAGTCATCTTTACCTTGATTGCAGTCTTCATCCATCAAAACTTTACTAGCGAGACTGGTAATCCAGTCGAGAAAACGTAGTTTGCGTCTCATCTGGCCATACAGCGATGGGATGTGTTGACAATCCGTTCAGTCTGTACTTCACACAGGGCAACGTGTGAGGGCTAGCGCTCTTCAGAGACAATCACAGAATATGACAGAGCTCGTGTTTAAAAGCGAAACACTGGAATTAATAATTCACTTAAAACGTAACGCAAGTCTCTGTTCTCTCTGCAATCTCTGATGTAATCAGCCTGGTTTCCTTTATATTAGCGCTGTTTTGGATGGATTGTTTGAATGCATTCGCTTACTGGATCATTGGACTGAAAACTTTCCCGGAGTTTAGCGGCTTAAAATGATCTAATCGCAAGCAGAGAAGCAAAATTGGGTTAAAGGGTTAGAATAGAAATTGTGCTTTAGTGATTTTGCGTTAAATTATTTTAACGCGTTAAGGATTGTAAAATTAATCGCATGCTTTAACGCGTTAACGATGACAGCCCTAATTTAAATATGATGTCATAGAGAAGACACCTTGGGATGTTCATCTTCCATTCTCTATAGTCAATATAACAGCAATGAATCAGTCACTGTATATGTCGAGCAGCTTTCGGTTGGTCAGCTCAGCAAATCAAGTGACTAACTTGAACCAGTTGTAAATGACTGGATTTCAACAGTGACAATTTGCAAGAACAACAGTAAATATGACCACGTGCTATGTCCATATGAAATATACGAAACCAGGTATATTTCTAAGAACTTGGCATATATGTTTTGAACAACATTTTTTAAATATGTTTGTTTTTTTTTTTTTGTTTTTTTTTTTTTGTCAACCACAATCATATTTGTCATTGATTCTACAATGTCTGTCATTTTTCCTCTTTCTTATAGTAAAGAATGCCTTGTGAGCTCTTCAGGGAATGACAATACAGAAAATGGCCTCCCGGGATCCAAAGCAGACAGCAAACCGACACCAAAGGCATGAAAAGACCATGTGTGTGTACATATATGAGCATATGTATACATGCATAACAGAATCATAACAGAATGAAAGTCATAACAATGGACAGTTTTATTCTCTTTATCTCATGAGAAAAAAAAATGCTACATATAAATTTTAGATTGTGCTTGAGGAAAAATACAAAGTGCTGCAGGCTGGATCACACACACCCTTTACAGGACTGAAACAGCATAACAAATATTCAGATAGCAGATTATAGGAGTGTGCTTGCATTCTGTTCTTGTCTGTGAGACACAGCACACACACACTGCCTTCTTCACGAACTGCCATATCCTTTCAATACTCAACAGCACAAGACCCACATAAGGAAATGTTTGCGATAAACTTCCAGTGCAACTTTACACATCTTCACACTGCATTCCAAAATAACCTGAGGTGGAATCTCTCACAAGCTGACAAGTCAGTAGCAAAACTAACTCAGAAACACCTTTCTGGGAAAATACTAAACAATTTACACATAAAAACCATGGGTGCCTCTTTAAATTGGAATATGTTTTCAAGCACCAATTCAAGCAGCTAACTGAGTCTGATTATTAACCACTCCCACTAATTTTACAAGTGATTTTGAGGTCATAAAGAGCAGGATGCGAGTGTACTTGAAGGCCAGAAACACACTTGATGCAATAGCACCTCTTGTGGCAATGCTGATAATACAACACATACTTGCAGTACATTACGAATGACACATTTTATGTTTGAAAATGAGGTTGTGTAGAGTATTTTTCATGCCTAAAAGGGGGGTGGGGGGGTAATCAGATAAGGGGTGTATATCCAGCATCCAGCCCAGCACGGTTTATTATATTTATTTTTCTGCTTTTTTTTCTGCTTTAGATAAAACACAGGTGCCTGTAAACGCTTCAAGCTCCACATGCTTCCTGGGAGCCTTCAAATGCTATATAAATAAATTAATTAAACAATGCTCACATAAAACAGACAAAAAAAAAATAATCTATAGGAAATAAACACATTCAAATATAAAGACAATCCCCAGAAACCAACTCCCTGTCGAAAATGAATGATCTTTTGATGCTGCTTTCAACAAAATAACCAATAACTTTTCCTAATGCATGTGAACGATTTTATACAGTACATCTAGCGTACTATGTATCCATTTCTCAGAATCGTATTCTCCTGTCTCTTCTCACATGACTGATCAGTCTGTGCTTGTCGTAAACAATGCTACCCTCACTAGTTCATCTTGTACGTATCCGACATACAGGCATGAAGGGCCACTGTAGTTAACTGGTAAAGCTTATCATGACATCCACACTTCACAGGACACAATATGGCCATTGTTGCTAACTGCTAATTTTGAATTTTGACATCCAAACTAGCAAGCCAGCAATTTATGTGCGCAAAACTGCACCAATCCTCACAGATGCTATGCTAATACTTCTGTTTTCATATCATCGTACAAAGACACAAGCCTTCTGTGACAAAATATAATGAATCGTGATACTTCACATGCTTCTCAATGGCTAATTACAGTTCACATGTAACTATCATTAGCATAAACTTCTCAAAACTTCTCATAGATCTCAATGCTAATTCAAGAAAACACAAATTGCAGACAATACTTGTGGGATTTTGCTTGTTAGACATTCTGGAACTCTAAAACAAACTGTTTATCAAAACAAGCACATTTTCCATTTATTTAGTAGTTATTTAAGACTCAAGTGCCATACAGAACTGCTAGTGGAACGGTGGATGATTTACTTTTGCTGCCATCATGTTTCATCTGTCTTCCTCTATCCTTAACCCTATAAATGCACAATGCTCGTTCATATCCATATCTGGTTTAAGTATAAATGTACCGACAAATTCATAACATGCGATGAATGTCACTTTGCGATTACGCCGAAAAAAAAAAAAATGAAATGCAATGAAACCCTCACTATAGTCTTCCGCCATAACCCAAAGATGAATGTACCAGTGGTTGTAGTTATGGCAGAGTTCAGAGGGGTCATTTCTGGGCACTTTATTCATAAATATATACATAACAGTGTTTTGAATGCACATTGTATATGTAGAGAAAAGTACGATGTAGAATTTATCGCAGGATATTTGAATATGTAGTTGGATAGCTGCAGTGGTGATATTAAGAATAGAGGAACAGGAATAATCTGTCTCTTTGAATGGCTAGATCTCTTATATGTGCACATATTAGCAGTCTTCCAAATCACTTGACTCTCTTTTAGAAATCAGGGGCTTTGGCAATCTCAACTGTTTGGGATGCTTTTGACAGAGTGGTATGAAATCCTAGCTTGAAATGCAAGTGTTTATTGATGAAGTCTTTAATTCCTTTAAAATCAGCCGTTCTTTGGAGAAAGGGTTTGGTGCCGCTCTGTCTGTCAGATGCACTGTACAGTATGTGGTTAGTGTTGAGTGTCCTAACTGTTTTCGAGCTGTTCACATGGCCTCTTTGATTCATTTATGGCAGAATGTTTTAACATGTTATGCTTCTTACAGCTTGTTGCCTTTTGTCATTTGCAGCTAGTGTATTTATGATTAAACTGTCAGATAAACAAGGAGATTACGTAGATCAGCAATACTGTAAAAAAAAGAAAGGAAAATGTACAAAAAAAAAAAAAAGTTAATACATGAGTGCCTAGGCTCTCGAGAATGGACTGTTGTATGCAAATGGGCAACTTGAACTTTTATTAGAGTTTATTTTTTTTAATTATTATTTAGCTATTTTTAGCTGACGTTTTAATCCAATTCCTGTTCTGCTTAATTTTTGCAACTTTGTATTTTTTTCCCCTAAATATTTGGCATTTATTTGAATCAGATGTTTAATGATAATGAAGTAGTAGTGGTGGTTCTCAACTGGTTTTGCTTTGCACTGGACATCAAGTGGCTTAAGAAATAAAGCTTATCATACAAAAGTAATCCATAATGTCTTCAGAATCAAGCATTGAAATTTCTTCAACTGGAAACTACAAATATAGTATTCAATGTAGTTTTGTTCATGGTTTTGAAGGTCACATAACCTGTCCATGATGGAGTCTGTCTATTTGGACTAGCTTCTACCAAGTCGCAGGTAAAGATTTGCCGAAATGCCACAGAATTGTTTGCATGATTATATGCCTATTTTGATAGAATAATGCATTTAAAAGTATTTTTCAGTCCATCTGTGCTGTAAAAACTGACCTGCAATCCATTTTTGGTTGGCAGCCAGTTGAGATCCACTGGTGTAATGCGTACCTCTATAGACACATAGATATCTTGGTCTGGTTGCTTATGTCTGCTGGAATGCTTGGCGCAGATCAACCAACTCTGGGCTTGTTAGTAATGTCTGGGAAGGCGAGCCGCTGTTCTGAAACCAGACTGCATTGCTGCAGTGTTGCAGTGCAAACCGCATCCTAAGAGTGCAGCACTGAGCCATGCATCTGCACACATCAGGCTGTGTTTCTCTCTGGATCTGAAGGGTTATAGCAGGGAAACTGAAGGGATATGTCTGATTTCTATCATTAAAAAACAAAATCAATCAAATTGGCCAGCATTGTACGTACTATTAAGTTCTTTACACAGGAGGCTGTATAAATTCAACTTACTTCAATGCATGTCACATGTTACAGCCACTAATTTAAGGTAAATATCTACAGCTGCATTTTCAGACAGGCTGCTTGATCTTGGTAGAAAGAAAATATGAGAATATAAAATATGCTTTTCTATTTTGCAGTGAGAATTTGTTCTACTATACTTACATGGGATGTCCAAAACCACTTGCACTCTTTTAAAATTCTTGTACTATATTCATTTGAGAGTTTGTCTCACTCCGATCTGATCCCATTCAGGAACAGATTGACTTTTTGTAAAGTACACTTACAAAATAATGGATATCAAAAAAACTAGATTTCACTGCCTGGGTGACTCACTCTCACTGCCAAGCCAACAGAGTGTGAAGACTTCAATGTGCTCCAACACATTCCAAGACGCTCTGTCTCCCTCTAGTGGATTTAAGACTTCCAACATTTTTAAATAATCGAGATTTCCAGTAGCACTGGCTATGTTTGGAAAGGCAAATTAGTACACTGCTTACTGCATACTGCGCAGTATACATTGAATATTATCCGCGTTTTAAAAATAGTATGCTGAACAGTATGCAATATGCTTCACTTTTGTCACATGAATTAAGTCTTACATTTAATAATTGGAAATCCAGTAAAAAACAGATATAAAACAGATATATTTTTCATTTTTAATTGTGTAAAAGCTAGCAGAAACAATTCTAGGAAAATCAATCCCACTGTAAATGGAAATTTATGTTGGGAGCATTGCATTGTGGGGTATTCTACGTCATGTGCTCTGCTCTATACAGTGGTATTTTAGTATTATGTATGTACTATTATCATATTTATTACAATTTTAAATGAGCTTTTATTTAATATTTTCAGTTTTCGGTTGTACAGTGGAATTGAGCTAATGTTGCCGGGGATTGTTTTTCAGTTTGCGGGTTAAAGCGATCTCAAAACAACCCTCAGCGGAGGGGAAAACCATGGCAAAAAAGACATTTGGGCTAGTTTTGATTAGCAATTGAGCTGTTTTTTTTTTTTCCGCAGACCTGGCAACCCTGTCGTTTTAATTTTAAATGAAGTTTTAGTAATCTGTTTTTGTCATTTTTATTGTTGGCAGTAGTAGTTGTTGTTTTAAATAATTGCGTTTAGCTTTCATTCATTATTTTTTATTATATTTGATTTGTTCAATTTGAGTAATTTTAGTACTTCAGCTTTAATTTATTCCAGTTAGTTGTTAAAGCAACATTACTAATTTTTACATTTTTAATAGTAATAAAACAAAATTATTGCTAATTTTTAACAATAACTGCACATGCTGTATATCGAACATGTGAGCAAATGTCAAATGTAGTAGGTACAGGTAAATGTAGTAGTCACATATTGCATAGGCCTACTGCAAAAATAATACTAGTGGTATGCTAGCATGCTAATCCAAACCTAGCCATTGTATAAGGACATATGTAGAGTTTTAAAGTGTATATTTTACAGGTGTGCACAAGTGTTCTTCGTGCACCACATAGTGTAGACAAATTTAAGATATTTTATTCCTATACGTAAACCAAGACAACAGCCTAAATATACAACTATCAAAGCTACTTAAACACAAACCCTGCTGTAGCTACCACCCATCAGTGCACCCAGGAGAACAGTCTTTTCATTTGAACTCCCTCTTCTGTATGTTCATAAAGGAACCAGCTAAATAATAGGCAAAAAGGTCTGAATGGATAGCATTTGAATACTACTTTTGTGATTACTGGCTCTGACTGAGCACTTTAAACGCTTACAGACGCACTTCATGCAGCCTACTCAGAAAAAAAAAGAACATGTATGTACAGCTTTTGTCTTGAAACTTCCCTTTGTACCAACATCTGCCATATTCCCTTATCATAACTATGCACCTCAGTAGATTTCTCTGGACTGTAAAGAATAGACTAATAAACTAATGAATATATAACTATGCGAAATAAAGGTTTGCAAAAAAATATTACTAGTTGTGTTTGTTTGTTTGCTGGTGGTGGAGTCATTGACGAAACTTGTTGTTTACCACTCTTCACTTTATTATAATGAATTTGACATGACAAACACAAATCTGTACAATATTTACATTTACAAATAAATATGCTTTACTTTCAGAAGTAGGGTGAATTCAGATAAAAATGGGTGACTTTATTTGACACCGAGTTGCCTGTCAACAAAGCCCTAATTACATGAACCCTCCCTACGTTAAAAACCAACATTCATAAGTTAAACAAGTTGAAAGACATTCATTAAAAAAAAAAAAAAACAGGTTGAATGATGTATTTTAGCTTTGTGTGTTTAAATGTGTTTTCTGAACAAATATCAAAAGCCACATGAGTCTGAATGTGACTCATTTAGAATTGAATACTAACCCACAAAGGGAAATATGTGACGTTCACATACACACGGCTGTTAAATACGGGTGTCATTCTTCTTTTGAGCACTTAATCCCAGTCTGTAGAAAAATATTTGGCCTCTATAACTGATGCCATAACTTGTAATTCCATATTTAATATTAATGTAAGATTTGTTAAGCGTTTTAAAGGCACCATGGCATTTTGGCAGAGTAAATTAGCACTGGCTTTAATTCAAGATTATAACATGACACCCGACAAAAAAAGTAATCAGACCTCACAATGGTACAAGTACAGACATATTAAAAAGAGAAAAAGCAGCAGCACCCTCTTGTGGCTGTTGTTTATTCATCCTCACGACTTTATGATGCTCCTTCTTCAGTAGAACACAACGGAAGAAATGTAGCAGAATGTCCAAGCTGCTATTCTCCATATATTAAAAGCAAACGACAAGATGTCAACTTTAAATTGTAATGCGTTCCAGTTGCAAAGCTATCATATGACTTCATAACTTTTGAGTTATACTTTTGTCTGTTTTGGAACTTGATTGACCCTGCAACTCTTAAAAATAAAGGTTCTTAATTGGCATCTATGGTTCCATGACGAAACCTTTAACACCCATCGAATCTTTACATTACAGAAAAAGGTTCTTTAGTGGAAAAATGCTCTTTAGATTATTAAAATGTTCTTCATATGACTAAAAAGAAATGTTCCTTTTAAGAACTGTTCACTGAAAGGTTCTTTAGGGAACCAAAAATAATTATTCTATGGCATAACTGTGAAAACCCCCATTTGGAAGAGTTCTGTTCCCAATCCACTTTTGTTCTTTGGAGGAGAGCAGCACGAACATACGTCTAAACATCTTTTATTTTCCACAGAGAAAAGAAAGTCGTACTGCCTTGGAGCAATGAGGATGAGTAAATAATGACAGAATTGTCATTTTTTTGGCAAACTGTTCCTTTAAGATTGCATTGCTGTGTCCCAAAAAAAAGTGGTAGATCCACAAAAGATAGCATAGGTGTTATATACATACATTATATATTTCAGTGTGCAAAATCTTTATCATGGCACCTTTAAGACCCTGAGCAAAACGCCCACAGCAATTCCTCCACAAATCCATGTAAATCATTATATCTTCAATAGGATATCTTCTTTGTGAGGACTGAAGACCTTTGTGAATCTGTGCTGTGGGTTTGCGGTTTTTCTCTCCATCCCAGACTCACTGGTACTCCTGAAGACAACAAACAACCATAAGTATTCCACTCTTATATGTTTAGTAGGTGTACACAGACACATGCTGTGTCCGAATATGTCTACTTCCATACTAAACATTACATGAAAAAACAGCAATATGTCCGAATTCATAGAATTCGAAAAACAGTAAGGAAGACAATTCGTGAATAGTAGCTACAACATGTGAGGTGTAGTATATTCAAATTTTATTCATACTACCCATAGTTACGGAAGCCAGTTTCCACCACATAATAAAAAAAAAACCAAAGGATAATTGCAACATTTTATCTCACAATTCTGAATTTTTACTGTCAAGTCGGAGAAAAATGTGAATTGCAAGATATAAACTCAATATTGCGAGATATAAACTCACAATTCTGAGAAAAAAGCCACAATTGCGAGATATAAACTTAGAATTGCGACATATAAACCCAGAATTAGGGTTATTTCTCACAATTCTCTTCCGCCACAGAATGAAAAAACTAAAAAAGGTAATTGTGATTTTTTTGTTTTATCTCACATTTCTGACTTTTTCTCAGAGTTGCGAGTTTATATCTCACAATAATTACTTTTTTTTGTTGTTGTGCTATTCTAAGTTAATATCTCTACTTTTTTCTTGTGATTCTGAGAAGAAGAAAAAAACGGTCAGAATTATGAGATGTAAACTTAGAATTGCAATACAAAAGTACGAGATGTAGAATTGCTCAGAATTGCAAGAAAAAAAGTGAGATTTTTTTAATATCTCAATATATCTCAATTCTGAGTTTATATCTTGCAACTGTGAATTTTTTATTTTTTTGAGAATTGCAAGTTTATATCTCTCAATTTTGAGTTTATATCTTGCAATTAAGACTTTTATTTTCTCAAAATTATGATATTGATAAAAACTCATAATTACCTTATTTATTTATTTATTTATTTATTCTCTGGCAGAAACAAGCTTCTATACATGTTCAAACTATATAGAACATACTTTTTTAGCTGTTGTAAATACAGAACCAAATATAAACAAAAATAGAAGACAATATGCGATTTTGGATGCAGCTACAGTTTTTCCAGAACAATGTGCTCATACCTGCATGACCGAATGGACCCAGTCGAGCATCTGGTCCATGTTGGTGTAAACACCAGGACGATTTTCTCTGGCACAACCCACACCCCAGCTCACAACGCCCACCAACATCCAGCGGCCAAATGAATGCACCAAAGGACCGCCGCTATCGCCCTTACAGAGAGAAACAATACAAACGGTTATTCTAAAAAAAATCACACTCGTTTTAACTAATGGCACACAGAAAACCATAAGACTTACCTGGCACGCGTCCACTCTTCCTGTCAGATAACCTGCACAGATCATCCTGGGAGTGACAGAAGAGCCGTACACTGCGTGACTCGAGCACTGGGCTCTGTCTATCAGAGGGATCTGAGCCTTCTGTAACTTTGGAGACAGATTTCCTGCAGGAAAACACCCAGATAATGTTAAAGTTTGAGGTATTAGAGTTATTTGATGGATACTGAATTTGAACAATAAGGATTCTGCTAGAGAGGAAAAAAGCCAGGAACCTTTTTCTGTCAGATGGCCCCAGCCAGTCACAACTAAGCTGTCTCCATCTTTGAGGCCAAGATCTTGAGGTGGCAGACATACTGGCCTACGAGATTCTGAGAAAAGAAAAGAAGAAGAAACAAAGAATTAGTACCATTTTGCATGATCAAAAATAACACACAACATTGACCTTGAAGGATTGAAGGGATGTACTGATGTTAAAATTATAGCTGAAGCATTTGATCTAAACTAAATTATTATATTTTATCATTTTATGGATTTATCACAACATTATAATATACTGTGTAAAAATGTATATTAAATTACTATTGTTCTGCACATATTGTTCTGTTTTCTTAAGAAACTAAATGCATTTTAACAGAAACATTGTGAAGTAAAATTTCAGCACAAAATATTTGTTTTTATATTAATTAACTATTTACCATACAACATACAAAAAATATTTTATATTACTTAACTGTTTTAATATTCAAATATTTTATGAAATTATAATTATATTATAATTGCATAATTAAATAATATATTATGTATTCAAATATATAATTACATGAAATTTAAATCATTTGGACTTAATTAGTTTAATTAGTTGTACTTACCTTAATAATAAAATAATTTTAAATAAATAATTATTATTTCATACTTATGCTATTCATACATATAATTATATTATTATCATAATTATAATATCAAATGATGATAATAATAATAATAATAATTATTATTATTATTATTATTATTATTATTAATAATAATAATAATAATAATAATAATATTATTATTATTATTATTATTATTATTAATAATAATAATAATAATAATAATAATATTATTATTATTATTATTATTATTATTAATAATAATAATAATAATAATAATAATATTATTATTATTATTATTATTATTATTAATAATAATAATAATAATAATAATAATATTATTATTATTATTATTATTATTATTAATAATAATAATAATAATAATAATAATATTATTATTATTATTATTATTATTATTAATAATAATAATAATAATAATAATAATATTATTATTATTATTATTATTATTATTAATAATAATAATAATAATAATAATAATATTATTATTATTATTATTATTATTATTAATAATAATAATAATAATAATAATAATATTATTATTATTATTATTATTATTATTAATAATAATAATAATAATAATAATAATATTATTATTATTATTATTATTATTATTAATAATAATAATAATAATAATAATAATAATAATAATAAAAGCCTTCTCTTATGTACTGTACATGTCTTCAGCACTTCCGAAAAGACTGATAAGAATGCATTTCTGTGGCCAGGTTTAAATGGAATGCTGCTGTGTCGATTTTAAAAGAAAGTAACTCAAACTTTCCCGGGTTTCGACTCGGACCATATTTAGACATCTTGAAAAAAATGTTTGGTGTCAAACAGTGAGTGTTGAGTGTGCTGATGTACCTCCCACAGTGATGGGAGACTGGAGTCGTATCATGGCAATGTCGTAGTCGTTGCGTCCTGAACTGTATTCTCTGTGGACAATGATCTTGTCCACAGAAGAAGCTCCAGCAGAGCCCAGATACGTGTTTCCAGAGACCACCTTCCATCTGATCAGAGCCTTCCTACCCTCCCTGAAGAAAAGAAGAGCAATGTGACCTTAAAAGCATTAGTCTTTCAACAAACACCCTGTATTAGGTATATTTACAAAGCTTAAATGTATGCGTCAGTTAAGATGCGAACAATCCAGTACTGATTTCTTCTTTTTTTGGATGGTGAATAATGAATCACGTACAGCATATAGTTTTCAAACCGGGTGAACTTGTTGAATGGTGAATGGTGTTTATGAACAAATCTTTGAAGTTAATGATAAAAACATGTTTACTTCCATGACTCATGTTTTCCAGATGTAACAGATACTCTTGACTGTTGTGTTAACTTACTGAATGTAGGCTATACAAATTATATAGATGTATAATGTTGATGAACCAGGTTTTAATGGAACTGCAAGGTGCTCATGAGCTTCGAATGCAAATACACTGCAAAACGTGGCAACCTGTTATTCCTAGAGCTATTTCTATATGTTTTAACCCATATGATGTACTTTTGGTGGTTAAATGAATGTATTTAGGTTGATTCAACAATACTGCCTAATACTGGCTTTTAATATAATCAGTTAACGTAGATGTTACTGTTTTTAGGTTACAATTGTTTCAGTGTACCAAATTAAATTGAATAAACTGCATAAAAAAATTAAACAATAAAAATAAAGCATTTTTACATTGATCTAATATAAATTATTATTATTATTATTATTATTATTATTATTATTATCATTATTACTGTAGTCAGTTAGTAGTTTGTTAGTCGTTTGTTATTATTATTTATATATTATATATTAATGTAACAATTACATGAATGTGTATTTTTTTATTTTTAAATATAAATATTTTGAATTAAATCAATTAATAGATTTGTGGACCACAGTTGGAATTAAATGTGTGCGAGAGCTAGAAGGTTAAACATGCATTTGCTTTGTATGAGTGTTTTACACACGCACCCGTTGAAGCAGTGGGCCGCAGTCACCACCCAGTTTGGAGACACCAGTGACCCTCCACAGGTGTGCTGGCCACTGTTCCGCAGGCTGACCTGCCACGGCCAGTTCTCAATGACAGCGTCCTGTCCGCCTACAATCCGGTCCTGGTTTCTGGACGACCCACACTCTTCTACAAAATAAAAGTAAATCAAAACATAAATCACAAAATGTGTCTGTCATCATAAGAAAAGAATATATGATATAAATGTTGTATGTTCTAACAGAATTGGATAATACAAATATATGTCATAAATATATGTCAACCCTAACACAGTATTTCACACAAAAACATTGAAGGAATAGTTTAACCAAATGTGAAGCTACATGTCTGCAGTTCTCTTCTTGTTCTCTTTCTTTAAAACATGTTTTGGCATGTTAAATTGCTCAGTCCAGATGACTGACTGTGTCAGTGAACACATTTGATGTTGTATTGCTAGTTTTGTGCTTGTTGTAATTATCCATTTGTTTCATTATTGACCCTAATTGGCTGTTGGATTAGGACTCCATAGTTACCTGAGCATGTTAACGTGACAACTGCTCCCTGACTGCATAACTTACTGAGAAAGAGAGAGAAAACATAAGAGAATGTGAGAATGCTTAAAACCAAAACTAATAATGGCTACAGCAACCCCCAAAAATATTTGCAAATTAACTTAATTCATACTTAACATTTGACAACCAGAAAAATGCCCCAAACTTTTGTCTAATTTGTAAACAACATATTTATTGTTTCATCATTTAAAAACCTTCTTTTTCTGAAATGTTTAGCTTTCAAGGCCGCTAAATGTACAAAGGTAGAGAGTATAAATATACTCACAGATCTGATACGGTCAACTGGAAGGTCTGGGGTTTAGATGAGCCCACCATACAGAAAGACATCTTCAGATCAGATGGCAAAATACCCACTTGAACTGTGCTGAAAGTGGGTTTACTAAAAACAGAAAAAATACAAGACAATGAAATTGAGATCAAATGATGAGCTGGATTCTTAGATTTATTTAGCAGTCTAAAATATTCACAGAAGTAATGAATCCAAAACAGGGTTATTATAGTTAACTAAATCTGGAGCGTCAAAGAAAACTTTGTTACGTCAAATAAAATAGACTTTAACAGAAATAAAGTATCAAAAAGCTTATTTTATTTCAGCTAGTTGCAAAGGCATTTCTCATTTTTATTTAGTTTAACATGACAATATTGTAATATTGTAAAATCTAAAATAACTCAAACTTAAACTGAAATAAAAAATGTATAAAAACTACATAGACAATAAAAAATAAAGAACACAATTACTAAACCATTAACTTAAATTAAAATGAAGACAACATTTAAAAATACAATCTACTAAAATAGTGCAAATATATATATATTTTTCTAAATATTAATAAAATCTAAACCAAAATAACAGTAATTTAAGTCTTGTTATTCTAATTAAATTTTCTAAATCAAATAGTTTTGCAAACGTTCCCTGTTGAAACAGGATGTTGTTAAGTGTGCAATGACACTATGATTTGCGGGCCAAAACTCACTCTGAGTGACCCAGCTGTTTGCATACAGTTTCAGCATGTTGTTGGGTGAAACTGTCTGCACATACACTTTTCCATTTATTCTCATCAGGCCTGAATATCTGCAGCACATTACGGGTTGAGATCAGCCGTACTGTGGAGACAGAGACAGAAAAAAAACAACTAGTTTTAAAATTCAGATCTCACCCACAATTTATTTATTTTATTTGTTCATTTATTATATATATATATATATATATATATAGTATTTTAAAATATTGACATTCAGGAAATATCAGACAGAAAGTGGGTGAGGTTGGGGGATTTGTCTTGTTTATTCTGAAACCGGACACACAGGTTCTAGCAGTGCTGACTGCACACATGTCTTTCAGCAGGTATATGGGTGTGTGTGTGTCTTACGGGGGAAGGTAGAGTTGGCTCCAAACTTTGTGACGCAGGCTGACTCGTCCTCCGCTCCACTGCAGTCCTCCTTCCCATCGCAGGCCTTCTCTAGCGGAATGAACTTCACCGACTTGGAGCAAAAATAATACTTGCTCTCGATCAACTGCTTGACTGTTTCATGAAGAGGAGTAGCAACAGCACTTGTTACTAAATCAATCAGCAATGAGGTTAAATGAATCAGTCTGTTTATGACTAAATAACTAATGAGAAGTTCAGACTTGTCAATTTGTGACTCATTGTTATTGCAAAAAGTGAATGTGTGAAAGGTTATACACAGAAAACAGCAGGTTAATTTCCCCGACCCACATTAAAAAACAAACATTAAAGGAACATCTCAGGTGTTCTCAGGACATGGATTTTTTATTTTGTATCAGGTAAGGGCAATTTGTAAAAATAAATTAAATGTTATAAAATATATTCATTACATCTTCACATGTTTGTAAATCTTATAAATTTATAATATGTATTCATTGCAATTTGTGCATGGTTTAGCTGCTATAAATGTATGCAATGTAATACAGTTTTAATTAATAAAAAAATGTATTTATGAAATGCATTAATTACTTTGAATGTTATATATTTATGTTACCTAACGAGTTATTAATTCTTATACTTTTTTTTTTTTTTTGCTATGTATTAGTTTCCATGTTTAAAATGTTATACATTTATACAATGTATTGCAGTTTTTAGATGTTTATTATTTAATTTATGCAAATTATATGATTAATTCATTACCATTTTCATGTTTAGATTGTTATAAAATTATGTGATGTACTACAGTTTTCACACTTTAAATAATGTAAATTTGTACAAAGTATTAACTGAAATGTCCATGAATATTTTAAATATTATTCATGTTTTAATAATACAAATTGTGATGTTATACATTTATACTATGCATTACACTTGTCCTGCTTTAAATTTTATACATTTATACTGGAGCTTTTACGTTTTCAATGTTATGAAGTGTACAAGTTATTTTAAGTCTACCATTCAATATTTATGAGTGATAGATTTGATATTTTTGATGTTACATAAATTTTGCAAGTGTTTTACTGTTTAAATTGTGATAAATAGGCCATTCAGTGACATACAGTCTGACAACACTACATGTTTGTTCAGTTAATTTTATCAGTGAAAATGTCCAATAACTTACAAGTAGCCAAGTCTTTAGATTAAGTTTAAACATAAACCTGCCCTGAGAAATATTCACTGGCATGAAAGCAAGACAACTAGCCTCGGCCTCCATCATTATCATAATCATGTGCATTCAAATGAAATCCAGATGGGGTTAAAATGACCTAGAACTTACTGAAGAAAGCAGCCACAGCTACAATGGCCAGTACGATCGCCACTATCAGGACAGTAATGATGATCTTTTTCTTGTTTGGCCTTTTCTCCTTCTGAGTCTTTGTAGTTGTCATGGGTCTTCTGTGTTTTCCGGGCTGAGCCACTGAAGGAGAATATGAAAATGAAGTCAAAATCAATGCAGTGTGGTTTCTTTCTGGTAATACACCCACTTGAATCATGCGTATTACAACAGAGGGTATTTACTGGACTGATAAATCAGGTGATACATTAGATCAGCTACCCCAGTGTACCTTGTTGTGGTGGGGGGTTTAAGGGTCTGGTGTTCTCTTCAGGAACCTGATCTTTAGTCTGAGAATGAGAATGAGGAAGAGAGAAGAGGAAAGAGAAAGCGAGAGGTTATTTTGTTATTTCTTTTACACGTATGTACGCTTGAAGCTTTATGACCCAGTTGCAGTTTTCTGTATCGCTTTCAATGTGTCACAAGGGATTTTTTTTTCCAGTTGTTCTTGAAATCTCACACAAATTCATGAAAAATCTCAAATTCATTTACTTCTTGCTGGCGATATTAAGTGGATTTAATATATACTTTCGGTTATATAATCCAATGGGCTTTCACATCTCTTTCAATTTGACATCTTTTGATCTGGGATGGTTATTTCAGTCACTGATATGTAAAATTATATTAGTCCCAGTGTTGTTATGCTTGGAGACCAATACTATCATGATGGCACATTTCTCTTTTCTCTTCTTTTCTAATTTTGATTGTATCATATAAGACATGGCGTCACTAATGCAGACTGTGGTTTCTGTTTTAAGAACATTTTTGCTCATTATGTCAAATTAATTTTGAGTACCTGCATATAAACATTCATGAATGGGGGGCATTTGTATCCACTACAAATACATTTTAGAAAACAATCATTGCAGTTTTAAATACATACTCAAATATATATTTTATGTCTCCTTAAACACATTTTCCTATTTTTTATGTGTACTTTACCTAGGTTAAATAAACCTAACTGAAACTTAACGTCAGCCTACTAGTCAAAACAGTGAATAACACTTAGTATCAGTGTAACAGATGATTCCAGACAGCTCTGTTACTCAAAACAATACATAAAATAACAGCCAGAACAAACTGTTTCCAAACACGCATCCAGTCTCGACAAGAACATGAGACTCTCCAAATCAAGACCTATTTTATTATTGTCGGAGAAGAGAGTCATACCCAATCTGAATGAATAAAGCCTTATTTGAATAAAGGAAAATGTTTCTAAATACATTTAATATTAATGTGCTGTACGTTTATTCCTGCAAAACTTCCATTTAAATTCATTAATGGAAGTTACTGTTTGTATATCCTGAACTATCTATCTACTGATGTATTGATATACACAATAGCATACATTGCTGTTGAGATTTACTGTATGCATCAAGACAAAATAAATTAATGTATATATATA
>NW_015546051.1:637307-666355 GCF_001515605.1 Sinocyclocheilus anshuiensis | reverse complement strand
TGTGTGTGTGTGTGTGTGTGTGTGTGTGTGTGTGTGTCAAATATTAAATTGGATCTCATTTATCTTATTTGTGATACAATATTTGAAAATGAACCTACAAAGCTGTCTTCTGCATAGTTTTGGCAACAGCAGAATCCCCTTGTTAGATTTTATTTAGAGATAAATAATAGACAGATCTTCAAACAGCTTTTTTCAAAATGACGTTTGAATAATTTTAATGATGGAAATAATGGCAGTTTAACAGAAACTGCATGATTTAAATAATCTAAATTACAGTTTATCTTAATAGCAGCCATAAGTTATGGCACCCATGCCCTTCTAATGAGCCTCTAAACAATGTCATTGGGAGTCACAAACTGATTAGTTTCACTAATAAGCTCTATGAACTGAGGTCAAGAATGGGGTGTGATAGTTTCTGAATTTCTGGTGCTTGTATATGTGCATGTGTACAACAAGTTAGAGCTGTATGGCTGACTTCTTACATGATGGAAGTTGTATTGACACAAAGCATTCATAATGCAGCATCCACAGAGTTTTCAATACGGACTTAGTTTTTGGGTGTGTTCGTTTTTCTCCTTAATTTATCAACCACAATGAGATGACACACCTTAAACATACATTTGTCTTCTAAAATCAAAAGAGGTTTGATAATGGCTTTTTCCCACAAAGCATTTCCATACAATATTCTCAGAACACTTTGTAAGGTCCGCCCAATTGGCCCAACGACGGAATCCAACAGCGTGGGCGAAGGTATAATGCCTGTAGGTGTTTCACTTGCTCTTCTGCAAAGTTCACTTAATTTATCAGAATTTTGTTTCAATTTTAGTCTAGCTCCATGTTTAATCTGGCTCCAGTTTTTAAGTGATCATTATATTTAGGCTGTATTTCTAATTAAGAACTGATCACAAATATTGATTAAGTATTCATTTAGATATTTGATTATTCTGGACATCACATACTTTCAATTATTAGACAACAATTAAGTCAGTGATAGACAGAAATCAGGAGGTCCCACATGATGTGCCACATGCTCCATTCACTGGGCCTTCAGTTTGACCTATCCTGCACGCACATTTGCAGTAATACCAGACTCCACTTAATCTACTAGCAATAATGATTTCAGAAGAGATCAGAATCAAATATAACATTTTATTTGTCAGGTAAAATGTATCATGCCAATTAAATAATTCAACAATTAGAAGCCAATTCAGACTTAAATTATGTTCCAATTCAGATAAATGCATAACAGAGTGAGAGATGCATACCTGACAGCCTAGAGACACATAGTAGCATGTGAGAGATTTGGATCCAGAACTCCAGAAAGGTATTTCTGGTTACACAATCCCCCGATAGTGTTTTGCCAATTCACTTATCTATCCAGACCAGAACAAATAAATCTTCCAATCAGTTGCAAAAACATAAAAGGCCTTTTGGTTTGTCAGGATCCCGTGACCCAAGGGTCACACCTGGTCAGAGATGGGAAAATATTCTCACAGACCCTGAGGGAGACACACCTCTGACAGCAGAACAAAATTCTTCAAAAGGTTTTCAGTCTTTCTCGTAATATAAGTGACTGCTGTGAAATTGAGACCATTCTTAAGATATAATAACCACAATATGTAAGTATAGTAACTTGAGTTCTTGACACTTCTAAGTCAGCTTTCAGTGACCAGGGCCATATGGCCAGGAGGGAAGGAGGGGGCTTAAGGATGGGTGGAGGGACAGTTGAGCAAATGGTTTTCTTTGAGATATTTTCTTCAGATTTTGTTGCAGGGCATCTGTTTTGTGAGAGTTATTATTTCGGGTCTTACAGCTCCACAACCACAAATGAATTAATTAATTTATTTAAATTTGCAGTGTTAACAGTTTATTGTGTTGCAATGCAGTTTTTAATTAATTAATTAATCAAAATCCACCCTTAATTGGTTATAAAATTATTTTAACACACTTTAACACACATAACATCCACCATAGGTCAAAGATCCCGGTCAAAGGGAGCAGTAATCATCATAATTAAACTATTTGCAATATTATCCCACATTGCAACACAATGTGGTCCTTTTTATAGTAATTTGTTGTATTAGCATAGTCTGCATTGGTTTCACAGTAAAAAAAAACAAACAAAAAAAAACAATACAGCATTGTATTGTAAGAAATTGTCTAATATATCGCTGATATTTTACAGTACAAGTAAAATTCAAAGTGAAAGGTGAACAATGGAGCTTGAATCCCCTTTCAACAAATACTGAAACCACTGAAAGTTCTTTGAGAGACTGAAAGTGCAATTTCATGTACATGGGTCATTATCACATAATGAGATCAGGGCAGAGAGAAACCAGGATGCACATGGTAAGGATAGTGTTCAAGAGCTCAGTAACAATGTTAACTGTAAATTGTACAACACAATATCTAAAACCAGACGGAACCAGAGAGAAAAGATTTATAAGCTGTAAAACAGGATCGTGTCTGTTTTTGGAAGAGTGACAGTTGACTACAAACTATTAAATTACAACAAACAACTGCACAAAAGCACAATGTCAGGCAAGAAAACGACGGATAGCTTAAATGTGTTGTCCTTTATCGTTGTTCACCCTGTCCAGTATATCTGGATATATACTCATACTGTTTTTTTCAGCTTGGTCTGGTACTATTGCTTTGTGAACGAGATCTAGTCATACGGCAGCCATTATTGACTCCATGCCATTTTAAGTGTTGTTACTCTACATTCAAGTAAAATATAATCAACTTTCAGGCCCTTTGAGGAGACCAAAAGAACAATATACCTGACAGGCACAAAAGAGATTTCTCAGGTGAGAAGTATCAAAGCCGGCTCATGCTAAAGCAGATTAGTTACACATGCCAAGCCAATAGCTCCTTTTAAACTGCAGCCAAGCATTTGTTATTAACGTCTCAGTTTTTGAAGTTAAAACGTTAGGCATACTAATCTCACATGCACCTTGCTTCAGGAACCAGACCTATTCAAATGACTGAAATGCAAAGTAGGGATTTTTGAACCAACATGGATGTCTCACGTGGAGTCACCATAAAGCACAAAAGGAATCAACTCAGTTTACAGTAGCCTATCACATCCACAAGGTATGGCTATATATGGCTGTCTATTTCTGTGCCACATATTCCGGATATTTTATTGCTAGTTCAAAACATGCATCCAAGCCTCCTTTACCAATGCAAAAACATCTCATCAGAACTAAAAACAATGACTTGAGCTGTTTCTAATAAGGTTTTTTTTTTTTGGGCACACTATATTTTAAGGTCCAAACCTCATGATTCCCTAACTATTACTACACTGTAAAATCGAATTAGTTGGGCTTACTTAAAAAAAGCATGCAAACCGATTGCCTTGAAAAAATGAAGTAAAGTGAAATAGGAATAGTATGTTGTACTGACAAATGCTTATTTAGTATAGTTTACTTACACGAGAGTTCTAGTAACTAAAAAAGAACTGTAGGGGGTACTTGATCCTTTAATTTAGGTTTACTCATGACTTAGTATAGCTACTCACTGACTCCCAGAGTGCATTGCGGCATGAATAAATTATGCAGTTGCTTTGTTTTACAGTTGTTGGTTTTATTTGCCAATTTTATTTGCTGTCTTGGGTCAGTAGTAGCACAACAAAAAGAGCAAATAAAATGGTTATTGTTACAATTAATTAAAATAAATGAAATTGAATTGTTACCATTGTTGTGATTCGCGTGCTGAATGTTTAAGTCTGTGTATGACTTTAGCATATTACCACACACTATTTGAGGATTATATAAACCCAATTAAGATCATCTCAATGTCTTTATGAGTAAGGAAATTTGAAAAAGTTCACTAATAATCACACACACAATAAATGTACTAATGCTTTAATTAGAAGATAGGTCAGCTTCTAAAAGCAATCTATTAATTACTTTTCTTCCCTTGAAATCAAATAACTCTGACTTCATGATGATGCATTGCTGCATTAACAGAAAGGAAATTATAGTAATGTAAACCAAGTTCAAAGTGCCCAACCAAAGGGAACGCTAATCACTATAATGGTGTATTAAAAAAAAAAAAAAACATTTTAGGAAAATCAACATCAATTTATGAAGTTAGCTTATGTGATGTTCTCTCAAATATTTCAGTTGTATTGAGAATTCAACATTCAAGATGACTTTGGGAAATGAGTGAATGCAACTAGTGAAAGATAACTGCAGACATGGAGGAAATGAGTGAAAAGTCTATTAAGACTCTTTTTCTTTTCTTCTTCTTCTGTTGTTATGTTGCACATTAGCAACATATTAGTGCACTGCTGCCTCTCACTGCTTTATTAATGTCATTGGTTCATTTGTGGCTACTTGAATATTTTAAGTGAGTGTCACTCAAAACAGTAAGTAAATTGTTTTATTTGCCTTGAAAGTAGCTGTAACTTAATAAAACCTAGTAAGTATAACAACTAAGTAAAGATTACTAATTAAATCGAAGTAAGGTAAACTATTGGATTTTACAGTGTAGTGCTAGTATATGAATAGTTAGTTAGGTATTTGTTAAGTATTTGTTAAGTTATCATGCAGAATAAGGTATTAACATGTGCTTTGTAAGTACTAATAAACAGCCAATATGCTAGTAATATCCATGCTAGTTAATAGTGCTCCTTAAAATAAAGTGTTACCATTTTACCATTTTTTTAGGAAGTTAATATCGAGTAACTTACGTTTTAGAGACAGTCACCTTGTCTGTTGTTCATCCACCAATAAAAATAGTTGCAAACACAGCCAAATCCGAACCCCAACACACAGTAGAAGTGTTTCGTTCCTGAATTATTGTGTGTTTTTTAATAAATAGTGTAGGTTGAGTAAATTATTCAGTGACTTATTCATAGTCACTTGTTTTGCTCCATAGTGATTAATTTTTTAATTAATTGCTTAAGTGGATGATTCAATGACTCAGTCATGAGACTTTCACGTGTTTCATTCTTTGAATGACAAATTAAGACAATTACTTGCCACCAACTGGCCTAACAATGTAACCTGCAGAAGAGTCACCGAAAAATCCCCATCACTAGCACACAGACTGGTAGTCTGAATACTACAGAGTATCCTACTATAGTAGGTGAAAAACAGTATGTGAAAAAAAGTACTATGTCCAAATTCATAAAACAGCAGGCAGAAAGTTATACTATTTCTGGTGAGATTCTGAAGTGCACATCTGATCTTTACTATCACATAAGGCCACAGGCCTTTTGGACATTGCAGCTGACAATGTAGATCATCACATGACAATGACAACATGATGGATGTAGCACGTCAATTCCAGTGCTGTTGGACTCGCAACAATTCAGGTAACACAACTAACTGTTGTATAAACATATAGGCTAGTCATTTTACGTGGTAGTAATACCCCCTTGCGCTAATAACTGCACAGAAAAACTTTCTTCGAGTAGAAAAAAAATCAGTTCACACTCACCCTCATGGTTTTATCACTGCTGTCGACACGTTCCTGCAATCTGCCGGTCGTGACCACAGCAGACTGGGCAGTAGAAACCACAGAAACCACTTCTATGCCAGCAGAAGATACCTCTTTCTGCAATCTTACTTTTCTTAATGCACTATGCTTCTTTTTCTGTAACTTCTTCCTCGTCTTGTCTTTCACTTAACAATTACTGCTACCTGATCTGCCCACGCTGCAAGACTCTGTCTTTTGAAAAATTCCTCTTTTCCAGCCTCTGTCTTGTGCAGATTTGTTTGGAGTTTCCCTGCTCCCGATCAAAACCCTCACCTATGTAAGCAGATACCGCCGCCCATCTCACCTAGATATGTTGCTCCACCCTGCTGCATTCACTTCCTCATTGAGACGTTGCCATATCTTGTGTGTGGTTGAGCAGGCTTACAAGTTAAGCTGGGTTCAGGGATGCTGTCTGCACAGTTTTTGAAGCAGGAAATGGCTCTCAATTTCCCGGATCTTCTTTCAAGCAGATTTTGGTGGCTATGACTAGTAGTTTATCATTGTAATTATGCTGTACTTTAAGTATTTTAATGAGGACAGCTCATAAAATCGGTTATTAATGTAGATCAGGAATCTCCCAGTTTTTCACAATGAAATAACTGACCGTATCATGCTGTTGTGTCATTGCTCATGTTATGTCCGATTCAGTTTGGTTCGGTTCGGTTCACTTCACTTCAGTCCTGAAGTGAAGAAAAACAATATCTCTAAAAGTAAAGTTCATGACTGTAAAATCATATTCACATTTGATTGGATTCAAGTTCACATTTCATTTGGATTGATTAGATTGAATTTGGTTAATTTCACTTCACTCACTTCACTACTGAAAATGCAAAGTTTATGACTGTGAAACCATTTGCACATTTGATTGATTTTGATTTGATTCAATTCAGTTTAGTTTGTTTGGGGTTCATTTCACTTTACGTCACACCTGAAGTGAAAAAAAATGTATCTGTCAGTGTAAAGTGTATGACTGTGAAGCCATATTCACATTTGATTTGATTAAATTAGGTTTGACTCATTTTACTTCAATTTCATAAATGCTACCTAACAGAGTAGTTTATAACTGTGAATCCAGATTCACACTTAATTCAGTTCAATTTAGTATGCTTCCATTTGATTTGATTTGATTCAGTTAGATTTATTAATTTCACTTGTATATGATTAATAATTTATTCACAGATGGATGATAATGCAATCCTGTTAGGTCTGGTATAAGCTGCACAAACTAACACATTGAGTCTTAGGGTGTTTTCACACATAGTTCGTTTAACCCTTTCAAACGCTCTCGGAGCAGTTCAGCGTGTATATGTGAACAAACCATGTGATCTCAGACCCCCCTAAAAGGACCCAAAAGCGAACCGTAATCAGACCACCTCCAGAGGTGGTCTGAGTACGGTTCGTTTGTGGTTCGATATCTTTGTGATATGCGAAAGCAATGCGATCCCGGTCCGCTTTGCGTTTCGTTTCGACATGTGTACCTGGAGGCTTGCCATACCTGCAGCCATGTTACGTCACTGCTGTAACAACAGAAAAAAAACTTTTCACCATGGCAGGTCGTGGGGTTGTGTGGTCCCAGGAGGAGAGTTGTGCACTTATTGAAATTTGGAAAGATGATTACATTAAACGCCAACTCTCCTCAACCCATAAAACCATAAAAGTGTTTATTTTGTCACAAGCAGTCCTGTGGCAATCAGCAGCAGTTGTTGATAGTGTTGGAAGAAAAATTTATTTTTAGTTGCTATCCTTTTCCTCTTCTGTTTTTTTCAGATGCTTTCCTTTAGTTCTGCTTAGCCTGACTCTTTCTCTGTTTGTCATTTGCTTCAAAATGTGCCACATCCATGTGATGACAACATGTGAAGACGTCATCTTGAATACCCAAAATCCACTGCTGCACAGAAAGCTGGGGTCCGAGTTCTTATAAAGTTGTGGTGTGAACCAGAATGGGTCTGTGATCTCTTCATTGCTGATGAGGACCAAAAAAAGAACTGGGTTCTCTTTTGAGTCCACTAGATTGTGAACGCCAAAAGGACTGAGGTCACTTTCGGCTGGTTCTCTTTCTGGTTCACTTTAAGTGAACTGGGTTTGGTTCTTTTAAAACGAACTATATGTGAAAACACCCTTATACTATTTCCTTTTAGAGGTAAAGTTACTCAACATGACTTAAGAATTTGCCTCAAATTCACATTTTACCTCATAATGCCAGAAACTCGATACTCACATCATGAATTCAACTTCAGAGTCTATAAATAGAAACAATCTCTCACCTCATTTTCTAAACTCACTGGTCAAATCAGTAAACTTTGCAATAGTTCAAAGGTAAACAAACAATAAACCATTATATAATCAAGTGAACCAGATCCATAATCAGTTGACCCTTGTGCTCTGTTATTACTTTTATTTCTTTCTATAAAAAGAGAGATGACTCTAAACCTTGAGTGAGATGTAGAGAAAAGGTTATCAGTGAAAGTTATCAGTGGGAGAGTGATCATGTTTCTGTTAAGGGTCAGGTCAGTGTGACCTCTCCTTGATGAGTATGACCCCATGATACTGCTGAACATCTCAGTCTTGCATTAGGTAACTGTGTTTAATGAATTCCAATGACAGGGCCTTTGTTTAACATATAGCCACGACCAGAGATGTTTACCTTGCTAAACATGTTGTTGAGACTGCCATCGTTACAAAGCAAGTTGCTCAGCTACTGTTATGATGCAGAGATACTAAAGTGCCACGTGACTCAGTGACTCACTTTGTTTTTGTATTTCAAATGACTTTAAAACTGAACAGGAATGTGAAAAACAAAGCCAATGAATACGAATAAGGATGTTGCTTAGTTGCTTAATATGAAACATAGGAATAAAAACAGCTTTGCTTGTAAAACTGATGCCATACAGCAGTGCTGGTTAAAGGTTAAAACAATGAGTGAAGTAAATAAAACACTGCACTGTATATTGGATTGAAATTGATTTTCGTATTTAGCAGATCAAGCTGGTTTAGAGGAATAAATCATATTCATAACCTGATATCTGATATACAGAAAAAGGTGCTCTTAGCATTACTGGAATATTGTACAATATCAATATAAAAAGAAGTAAATGCCCATAGACCTATTGCATCATTATAGTAAAACCAAATTAAAATAGGTTGTGAATCTCTACTTATTCTTACATAAATAATTATACATAAATATGTGGAATCAATTATTTCCTGATTGTTTTCTGCTAAATTCTATTTTTAAACTTCCTGTTATGTTAAGCGGAAAACTCTACTCACACCCTGCCTGATACAAATACACACACTTACTTAAAGTCTACAGTAAATGTAACTTCATTCATTTTAATTATTATGATGTTGCTATTAATCACAACCCACAGAACAATTACAAGTCCAATTCCCTTAAACATCTTACAACTTAAGCAATATCAGCTGTTTTATATATTAAATGTGTTTCCTTTTTGGAAAAGTTTATGTCTTACATAATGACAAACATTAACTAACATTTAATATAAATGAATAAAAGATAAATAAATAATAAAAAAAAAAAAAAAAAAAAAAAAAAAAAAAAAAAACAACCAATAGAAAAACTAAGCAAGACCTTACTGTTTTAAATAAAATTCGGATCTGTATTCCAAAAGGATCTGATGTTGATGAAGACTGGCAGGATGTGATAGATCGTATATGTTCCACTCTTTCGTCCTCTGTGTTCATGGAAATGAGTCTTCATGAGGCAAACCAGTTTCAGAACAAACATACATTTCAGAATCAAGCCTCTTTATAACCGACCCTTGCCTCTGTCTTTCCTTTTTCCCACCAACTTCATTGTCCCTATATTCCTGTCATCTTTTTGTTGTAGTGTATCTTACATTCTGTGGAATGAGATAAAAGGAAGTTTTTATTTTCTTTTTTTTTATCATATCCTGGAATCTCATATGCAGGAAAATGGGCTCAGATTACCGCATTACTGGGATATTACACAGAATTAGTGTGGAATGAAGTATTTGTCTATAGATGTGTTTAATAATTTCAGCAAAACCAAAGTAAAATAGGATGTGAATCTCTATTCATACTTACATAAATAATTATACAGAAGGACACATCTGAGTGTTAGAGTAGATGTTTCAGTCAAAAGATAGGCACTTCATAAATTGTCAGAAATAATCAGCTATTTTACATCAGTTGCATTAAATATTATATTTTATTATTATATTATAGTATTTTATATAATATATAATATCATATCATATTATGTAAAAGTTTAATGTGTCTCATATTAATCCAAAGTCTCATTATTAGCACAATCTAAAAATATTTAAAAATAATTTATAAAATAATTTAATATTTCATGTCCAAATTTGTTAATTTTTTGATTGATTTTTTTTCTCTCGTAAGTATCTATTATCACATTAAACAACACATTTTAACTCAATTTAATATTTAAATTTTTATTTTATTTTTAAGTAACATTGTAAATAGGCAGGATAACAATCAGTGGGTCATTGTTAGATTTAAGTTATATTATATTATATTATATTATATTATACAAAAATATTAAATCAATCAATCAATCAATCATACAATCAATCAATCATACCTGTTGCATTTCATATTTTGTGCACTGTTTGTACAAAGGCAGATCTTGTATGCCTCCTACCAAAACACAGTTTCAAAAAGCCTCATTTTAGGCAAGTACCGCAAATGTGTAATTTAAGGATATTTTAGGCCTGTAGCCTTGCGAGCGTCACGTGACACTGACAGGTTGTGGTATTTGACTTGATCTCCATGTTCAAAACATTCGGAGAACTCTGCAGTGAGCGCTGCGTTTGTCTTTCTGCTCTTCTTCTGAACTCTGCAGCTGCTTGTGTGCAGGGCAGCAGCTCCGTTTGCACCAGTTCCACACTTTTTTTTAAATAAACAGAAACAGGTGTAAAAGGGGAAATCCCCACATGGGAACAGTCATTTCCTCTTAAATGAAGAGCTTATACTTTGTTATTAATACATTGATCCTCCAACTCATATTACATTTGACTTATTCATCTCTTTTATACAATGACAGTGCAAAAATGTACCTTACATTATTGCAAACTTATCCAAATTGTATTTTTTATGACTTTCTTTCTTCCGTGAAACACCGTTTTAAATTATATGATTGTTGTTTTCATGCAATTACAACAAACAGACACTGGAGCTTTCAGACTTCAAAAAAGTACTAATTCATGTGGTATATTGCAAGTCTTGTGAACACATTTAAATGTTATTCACTGATAATCTTTCGCTCCAGTGAGTTGCTAACCATTGGGACCAGATCATTGAGTCACTAAATTAACCTTAAGAAGTGGATCAGTCAGATTTATGAATTAATCATTCAGACTGGTTTCATGAATTGGATCAACACATCGCTATTGGATCAGAAATCACTACATCACTTATGAAGGTGCCACAGAGAGCTAATTTTTGCTTCACAAAAAGCTACTTTACTGCTTCAGCATACAGTACATGGCTCATTTTTTCAGTGACTTTCGTTGTTTAAAGATTGAAAAAAGTCATACCAGTTTGAAGCAACAAGTTGAGTAATGATATAATTTTCTGACAGAAAAGAAATAAATAAATATACCAGAATGTGGAGCATGTATATTGTATTAAAGGCTCCTGTAAGAGGGACCTTTATTATGAAACTGGAGTCGTAATAGTACTACGGTAGAGGGCAGTGTAGTTTGATGAGCTGCCGCTGTTTGCTGGGTTTGTGTGATCTGTCTGAGCTATCAGCTGCAAGGATGATACTTCCAGTTTGTTTGTGGGGATTGTTGCAGATTTAATATCAAGGTGTTAGTCACTGACCACAAAGTAAGTCTATTTTATTTTGTATTTGTGTTTACAGTGATCGCTACAGTGTTATATGCGTTTGTACCATATGAACATGCCCAGACATGTCCTGTAACGATCGTTCTGTACTATTCAGATCGGGAATATTACTTAACTTGTGATTATTTATTCTTTATCAAGATGTAAATCAGTGTTATGATGTCTTAATGACGTGATGTTGTTCTGTTAAGCTGCTACGATACCAAACGAGCGATTAGCGTTCTGTTTATGCAAATTTTACTCATATGCGACACGATTATATCCATATATGGGAGCTTTATGTTCATAGGGACAAATAATCACTCATGACTTGTAGTTTTCTGTGAAATACCTTGTCTCCCTTCATTGAACTGTATGTTCAGTGGAGAAATGCCAATTATGTGAATTATGAATGCTTTGGTTTAATTATGTAACAGTAAATGTTACTATTGTTTATCTATATCTTTAATTTATTCATTTCTTTATTGTACTTATTTTTTCAGACTATCTACACCTTTGATTGTACCTCTGTGGCCCTTCCTTTTCTCTACTAATACACCATTGAAAGCTAATCACCTCTGTCCTCATTATTGGTGCTCTGACCAATTATTGGGGGTTTACTCATCCATTACCTGATCAGAACCTAACAGTCCCAAAGTCTCTCCAACAAATTGGTCCTTCGAGCCGGATGAGTATTCCCTTCTGACATGATGGATCCTGATGAGGAGATTGTTGGTGGTGCTAATCCTAAACGCCATACTCGTCCTCCAGCTTACCTACAGCAGTATGAAGTACAGTATACCCGAGGCAGACCTGTCGCTGAGTATGATGTCCCACACCCCTGGGAGGCACCTGTCCACCGGACTCCCCCCCCATCCTTCCAGCCTTACGCCACTCCCCCTGGTGGTGACCTGGTCTGTTCTGATGGCTCACAGATCATGTCCTCAAATTATCAGCCTCCACAGCATGCTAAATTCCATCAGCCATCCTTCTGCTCACCTCAAGCGGCTGGTTTCATTTCCTCTGCACACAACCAGTGAACTACAGCACCTGCGTCATGAGCATGCACAACTAATACAGACTCATCAGACTTTCCAGGCAGATCTGAGGGAGCTGAGAGAAGTCCGTGCAGAAGTCAGATAATTAGTTCAAGTTGTTCAGTCCCTTCGAGCTGACCTTAGTCAAACCAGAGGTCAGAATCTCTCACCAGCACAGCCACCGGCGTTGCAGTTATCCAGTCCTCCTGTGAGGCAGTATGAATCCACACCTTTAGCGGAGGATGGAAATTTTGCTGATCTTTCCCCACCGCCATGGCCTGAGCCTGACATTGACTTGATGAACCAGGAGGGTGACCTTGCAATCTCCGACATGGGTGCCACTGTTTACCAACCGGTGATGCCAGAGACTAGAAAGTATTCATTTGTGTTCCCAGCTACTGAAACACACCCTCCTCAGCCTTATGCTCCTGACGCTTGTGGGCTCCCCCCACCTCCTACCCCTAAAGAGCTTCGAGAGTTACTCACATCTGCGGCCATGCCCTTACCTGCTAACCACACTACCGTGCCTGTTTCTCCGCAATTCAGTTCGGTACCTGCTCATTCGAATCCTCCAGCCTTTGCACCAAAGGCAGAGCCCAGCCTACATCCTGTAGCACCTTATTCTGGGTCTGAATATGTATACAGGGGACCTTCTCCTACGATTCCTAAGTTCTACCGGCCTGATCCTGGTGAGTTCGCTCAGCTCCGGATAGCTCTGGAGAACCTGCTTCCCCCAGACGGGACTGAACTATTCAAATATCAGATCTTAGTGGATCACCTTAAGCTGGAGGAGGCAAGAATGATAGTGGATGCTTATCTTAACTCACCTACTCCATTCACTGATACGATGGCAGTGCTTCATGATAAATTTGGCCAACCACATCAGCTAGCTTTAAGGAAGATTGCTAGTGTTCTTGAGAGTCCTGACATAAAGCGAGGTGATATCTCAGCCTTCCAGAGGTTTGCTCTCCAGGTGCAGTCACTAGTGCGCCTATTGAGAACCCTGGGACGTAGCGGTGAGCTGGAGCTGAGTTGTGGGTCTCATGTCGCACGCCTCCTGAGTAAGCTACCCAGTTTCGTCGGCATATGTTCTGCCAACCTGGCACAACCCCTAAACTGGTTGATCTTCCAAACTGGCTTTGTTACGAAACTTGGTGTCACAGTTATGATACTGAGCCGATGTCCAAGTTTTTGCACGCTAAATCAGATTCAGGGAAGAGAACCGTCACCATTCTGCATGGAGTTGGAGAATCCCCAGTTGAGACTCCCGTCCATCGGAAAGGTCCTGTTTCACAAACCAAGCCTTCCAAAGTGAAATGTTATTGTCCTTTCTGTGATAAGACTGAGCATTACCTGAGCCAGTGTGCATCCTTTGCTAAGCTTACCTCAGACCAGGTCAGGACATGGATTTGCAGTATCAACCGTTGTTGGCGCTGTGCCAGGGCACACCATGCTGCTCAGTGTGACCTTAAAAAGCCCTGCAACCTCTGCCAGGGCACCCATCTCCGTCCTTTCCATAAGGTGAATGTCAGTCCATCCACAAAGGAGGATTCAGCTAACATGGAGAAGAGCTGCCTGACAAATTCCTCCCCAGATAGGTTCTTTCTGGATAAACCCTCTGTCAAAGGACGAGTTATGCTCAAAGTGGTTCCGGTGAATCTGCATTATGAAGATCGATCCTTGGACACCTTCACTCTTCTTGAGGTTGGGTCAGAGAGAACCATTCTGCTCTCCACTGCAGTTAAGGCATTGGGGATTCAGGTGTCCCAGAAGATCTTCCATTGAGGACAGTGAGAGATGATATTCAGGTCATTCATGGTTGTTCTATTTCCTTTCAAATCTCTCCCTTCTGTAAACCTCAGACCAGTTATAAGATCAATCATGCCTTCACGGCTGATCGTCTTAACCTGTCACACCAGTCTTACCCGGTAGAACAGCTACAACAGAAGTACAGACATCTGCTTGGTCTTCCCATCCGTACACTCACTGATGTCCAACCTTTACTTCTCATCGGTTCAGATCAGCCCCATCTCATAACCCCGACAGAGCCTGTTCGATGGGGCAGCCCGGGTGCACAAGCTGCAGTTCACACATGCCTAGGATGGACACTCCAGGCTCCTATACCTTCTATGGGGTGTCCCCCTACCCCACGGCAATGTCGGCTAACCTCCATGGTTCCAATTCAGGATGAACTCCTTCAGAACGTTCTCCTATACCTTCTATGGGGTGTCCCCCTACCACACGGCAATGTCTGCTAACCTCTATGGCTCCAATTCAGGATGAACTCCTTCAGAACGTTCAACGACTGTGGCAGTTGGATACGGTTCCACAGTGGGAGGGCAAAGAGGTAACCCGGTTCAAGCAGGATCAGGAGGCTCTTCAGCAGCTTGACCGTAAGACTCTTACCCTGGAAATGGAAGGAATCAACCGGTTGGCTACACCTCTACTGCGGCGAAAGGACATGCCTTTGTTGAATGCACCTAAAGAATCAGTCCTACCTACCCTTCGCAGTGTGGAGAGGCGTCTGCTGAAAGAGCCTGTAAAAGCTGAGGTCTATAAAGAGGAGATGAGGAAATTCATTGAGACAGGAGCTGTTAGGAAGAAGCTGGATTCGAAATTCGCCAATTGGCCTGCAATGATCCTACTGTGCTGAGTCACCTACCTTTCCACGCCCGAGCTGCAAGTGTGGAGCTGTGGTTGACACAGGAGAAGTCGGACATCCCTGAATCGACGCTGGGTCTGAGCTGGAACTGGCAGACGGACACTTTGTCCTACAAGCACCGACCTGTGATTTATGAGACTCCAACTTTGAGGAACATCTATAAGGTCCTAGCTACCCAGTACAACCGCCTGGGATGGCTTCTACCTTATTCCACTCGGGCAATAGTCATCATTAAGCAGCTGTGGAACCTCCAGTCCTGGAATGAATGGGAGGAAGAACTCCGATACCTTCCTTGTATCTCCTTTCGCCGGTCTTATGTCCCTCCTGAAGTTGGGATGGATGGAGTTACCCATGAGGTACATATCTTCTCGGATGCCTCGGAGCAGGCATTTGGAGCGGTGGCTTACTTCCGGACTACTGACTACAGGATGTTCAGACTTACCGGTCCTTCATTATAGCACGCTCACGTGTCACTCCCAAACGAGCCTTCTCCATTCCAAGACTGGAACTCTGTGGTAGTCCAGTTGCGGCACAGTTGGCTAAGTTACTTGAAAACGAGTTAACCCTACCAATCAAGTACCAATTTCCCTGTGGACAGACTCTACTACGGTCCTCCAGTGGATGAATTCTGAGTCCTGCCGTTACCGAGTCATTGTGGGGAACAGAATCACTGAGATCCAGGAGCTGACGGAGAAGTGTTCCTGGCATAATGTAAGTTCTGCTGACAACCCCGCTGATGACCTCACAAAGGGAAGACCTCTCCAATACCTTGCTGCGCCGAACCGATGGTCCCAAGGACCCTCTTTCCTCCTCCAAGATCCCAAAGAATGGCCAGTAATCCCTAAGACTGAAACCAGGGAAGACCAGGTTGAACTACGGAAATATACCTTCTGTGGGATCAATACCTTTCCTCCCTCGTCTGGTAAGATTGATGGTTGGAACTACAACAGCTGGCAAGAACAATTGGATGTTACTGCCCAAGAACTTCAGGCCCACTTGGCTCCAGGGACTTCTCCAGAGGCTGAGGATTACCGCCAGGCTGAGGTCCATATCCTCAAATGGGTGCAGCAGGAATCCTTACCTGAGGATTATAAACTGTTAGAGACTGGGAAGCCAGTTAGGTCCAGGAGTCGATTAGTTACCCTAGCCCCTGAAATGGATCCATCCAGTGGTGATAAGTCCTGATAAGGGTGGGAGGTCGTTTGCGGAGAACTGCAGGCATCGCAGACTCAATTTTACATCCTCTGGTTTTGGATCCTAACCACCCTGTCACTCGTTTGATTATTCATCATTATGATGACCAGTTACATCATCCTGGATCGGAACGGTTGTTCGGGGAAATACGGAGATACTATTGGATTCTCCAAGGCTGCGAAGCTGTCCGCAGGTTTCAATGCAACTGCCTAGAATGTCAACATTGGAGGGCCCAACCGACAATCCCTAAGATGTCGGATCTACCTGCTGCACGCCTTCAGCTCTACAAACCTGCCTTCTATTATTGTGGAATGGACTGCTTTGGCCCACTGTTAGTCAAAATTGGAAGATGTACAGAGAAGCGCTGGGGTATTCTCTTTAAATGTCTGACCACCCAAGCCGTCCATTTAGACCTACTCCCTAGCATGAGTACCGACTCATTCCTCATGGCTTTAAGAAGGTTTGTTGCGAGGAGAGGAACGCCAGCAGAAATATGGTTAGATCGAGGTACGAACTTCCGTGGGGGTGAAAGGGAGTTACGGGAAGCTTATGCTGCTTTGGTGCCTAACATACAGGGTCATCTTGCCCGCCAGAGGATCCACTTCCGCTTTAATCATCCATCGGCCCCCCATTTTGGTGGAGTTTGGGAGAGGGAAGTGAGATCGATACTTTCAGTTTGTCCGTGGAGATTGTTGCAGATTTAATATCAAGGTGTTAGTCACTGACCACAAAGTCAGCCTATTTTATTTATATTTGTGTTTACAGTGATCGCTACAGTCTTATATGCGTTTGTACCATATGAACATGCCCAGACATGTATTGTAACGATCGTTCTGTAGTATTCAGATCGGGAATATTAATTCACGTGTGATTATTCATTCTTTATCAAACAAAGTAAGCCTATTTTATTTATATTTGTGTTTACAGTGATCGCTACAGTGTTATAGGCGTTTGTACCATATGAACATGCCCAGACATGTCCTGTAACGATCGTTCTGTAGTATTCAGATTGGGAATATTACTTAACGGGTAATTATTAATTCTTTATCAAGATGTAAATCAGTGTTATGATGTCTTAATGACGTGATGTTGTTCTGTTAAGCTGCTAAAATACAAAACGAGTGAGTTTTGTTCTGTTTATGCAAATGTTACTCATATGCGCCACAATTCTATCCATGGGAGCTTTATGTTCATAGGAACAAATGAGCACTCATGACTTGTAGTTTTCTATGAAATACCTTGTCTCCCTTGTAAGGTCTCTGTCTTGTGAAACAGACCCCCATAAGCTGTGGATTCACCACGTGAATTATGAAACAGAAATATTACAGAAGGATCTAAAGATCTCCCCCTTATCAGACATCATGAGGTTTGCTAATCACCCCCAGCACATGACTCCAATATTCGGGGGCAATTTCCTGTCAGCCTTGTCTCATCTACTCAGAGGAGTGATGACGAACTAATCCATTCAGGAGATAACACAGAGATCTTTTGTATCAGGACTGAAAAGCTCTTTCACGACATATGGGACTTTGTAGAAAACGAAGCGTTTGAGAGAGGCGGGGCATAGAGGACCTACAATAATGTACAGTATTTGAAAAAGAATGTGTTTTTTGAACATTAAAGCATGTCAACATATTCTGTTACACCAAATACACAAAATAATGATCTTTAAAAAAGCATCATATGACCCCTTTAAAGTATCGGAGCAATATACTCCCAAATAATAGGCTTTCTGTTTGATGTGTTTATTGTAACCTATGAAGTTTAATCGATGTTTTATAACCCCTTTTAATAGATAAAGTGATTAAAGGTACTCTGTGTATGCCAGATATGCGAAGTTTGGGCTTGTGGGAATGGTCATGATATTTGAATAACCTTGGTATGAATGAAAATGTGTTATTTTGAACAGTGTGTGTTGTACGACACTTTATACGAAGTTATAAAAACTTGCAGGAATACTCCCCACGGGAAGCATGTGATTCATGCATGATAAAGGAACAGTATGGGGTCGTGGCTAAGCCCCACATCCACTATCTGATTGGAACAACGACCTGTGGGATGGATCAAATCGGGCTTGCTTAAAAACCCAATGCCTGAACAGATGCTCGCCTGCTCTCTCTCTAGAACTGTGGCTTTTCGCCGTGGCGACCGCGCGACAAAGCGCTCCCATGCCGTAACATCACGAGCGAGACTCCAAAACTCAAACACTTCAGTTGAAACTTCATGACCGCCAGAGATCTTCAAAAGCCTCAAGTCTTGCAAACTTAAACTTTCTCAGAAGAACTGCTAAAGCCTCTGTGTCACCAGGCAACCAACCAATCACCACTGAGGGCATTCCCAGAAACTATGTCATCCAGACGCCCGACCATCAACCAATCAAAAGCCGGGATTCCCTCAAGCAGCCAACCAGGAAGCTTCTCAGCAAACGCAAGTAACAGGCAAAATCTTTTCATCTCTTGCTGAACTGTGAATTGAGTTATAGCAGTAAACGTAAGATAAATCTCTGCTTTGTGATTCTCTCAGGTTGCAATTTAAAGAACTCGTAGGAAAACGAGTGTTAGAACTTTGGAAACTTCATGCAACTCCGTTAACTCATTTTCCTGAACCTTTGTGTGTATGTGTGTGTGTGTTTTAGCTTAGTTTAATGTAATCTAGAATAGCCAATAAATTCTGGTTTAATTTATAAAGAAGTGTTGTCTGGTGTCGTGAAATTTTGTAAAGTTAAAACTCTGCCAAAATCACGTTACCTAGCTCGTAGCTTATAACTTATCAAATGCACGTATTAACCCATGGCCAGGGAAAATACAAATATTCAAATTGTTAATATACACGGACGTTAACGTCTCGCTGGACGAGTCGTTGATACAGTGTACACTATCAAATTTGAAATCAGTTCTAATCAGGTCTTTTGAATAATTAATTTCATTGTAAAATTCAATGAGTTAAATTCCTTACACCCTTCATTTAACTGTATGTTCAGTAGAGAAATACCAATTATGTGAATTATGAATGCTTTGGTTTCATTATGAAACAGTAAATGTTACTATTGTTTATCTATATCTGTATTTATTTTTGCCGACTATCTACACCTTTGATTGTACCTCTGTGGCCCTTCCTTTTCTCTACTAATACACCATTGAAAGCTAATAACCTGTCTCCTCATTATTGGTGCTCTGTCCGGCACCCAGGGGGGTTTACTCATCCATTACCTGATAAGAACCTAACAGTCCCAAAGTCTCTCCAACATATATTTCTAGAAACTGAACAAATATAACTACATGTTCCAGATTTGTTTAAGTCATGCTACAGATAAATTACCCTACAAGGAAAACAATAAATTAGTCTCTGGAGCATTCGTCATGTTCAGTTGGTTTCACTTTACAAATAATACAAATAATACTCTCATCTGAAGCAAAAAAATATATAAAATCTGTAACGTAGTTATATTTCTAGAAGAAAAACTACAGTGCCTAAACTAATATAACTACATGTTCCAGAACGAACTAACTAGCAAATAATACTCTCATCTGAAGCCTTGGACTTGAACATGGTGGGAAAAACGCTTAACACTTTCTCTTTCACAAGGCTGAACTTTATCTCTCTGGTTTTGAATTTCCTTCCTTATGTTTCCCGTTCTGTCTTACACAAGCCCCTGTTGAATTAAAGGGTATTTTATTGCATTCCGAGAGAGGAAGTCCATGTAGAGATGACGAGACTTTTCACTCTCCACTATAGAAAAGCACTTGTGGTTTAATGTCCACCAACCATGTTGCCCACCAGCCTCCTGTATTTCATCTATTGAACAGCAGAGGGCAATACGAAACACATGCATGTTCACTTAAAACCGATCCACCCCCACAAAGTCTGCACTGTAATGAATGAGAATGCAAAACCTCATTCCATCTGATTCATATCCAGACAGGTGACGTTAAACTAGAACAAATGTAGGTGTATATAAGAAGACCGAGTGAAGACATGCTGTGGCATACTTCGCATTTACCAGAACAGAACATTTATTTCAACTGAAAACATTCTAACCATTTGTCCTTAAATAACCTCAAATGAAAAAGGAAATGTAGCCTCAGTCTTGGCATGACTGAAAGAAATGTCGTCATCACTAAAACAAACTAGCCAATAAGCTCAAGTCATAATAGCCAGGTGAAAATGCGAGGCACCAATGTAAAAGGGTGGGCCTTTTACAAGATGTAAAAAAAAAAGAAAAAAAAAGAGAATGAAGACGGACCAGTTTAGAAAATGTCAGCTTTACCCGGTCCACAGATGCATACAAGGCTAGTTAGCAGCATAGAAAGTTAGCACTGTAGAGAAAGACTTGAAAAATACTTATTTCTGTATGTAAAAACGAATATCTAACTCTTCTTCTCAGCACATTGTAAAAAAGTACAGCTGGTCACAGGAAAAAGGCATCATGGGTAAGAAACACATTTTCTCAGGGTGTGGCTATTGCTGTTCGCAAACAAGCTTTTTGTAGCAGCTGAATGAATAAATGTGAATATATTGAATGTGTTTTTTTGTCAACAATACATTTAAAATGTTCAGAGACAGTATGTTAGTGTTGTGTCAATGTATTTTGTGCATTCGTTCAACTTTTAACATTGCATAATACATGTATTCATTATATAGATTTTAGCAATTAGCACTTAGCATTCATAACCAGCAATCGTTGTGATTATTAGTGTGTTATATCTAGTAAATATGTGTGCGTTTTTTTTATTAATTTTTTTGTCAAACTCTTAGTCACAAGTTGGGACAATAAAATCACAGACTTCCTGCACTTGACTGTGGTGATGTCACATAAAAAACAACCAAAATGGCAGCAGTCAGTAACAAGTAGCATTATATAGCTACTGATTATTGTTTGATATGGCATTCTTTTAAAACCCATGTTATACGTGGTGTGCTTTCCTTGTTCTTTAATAGCCTATATTTCAAGAGCACAAAAAGGAGAATTAATGGAGTGACTACCCTGTTGAAAAAAACAGCATATGCTGGTTAGGTATGTTTTGAAGCTGGGATGCTGGTTTGAGCTGGTTTAAGCTGGTCCTTTGCTGGTTTATGCTGGTCCTTTGCTGGTTTAAGCTGGTCCTTTGCTGGTTTAAGCTGGTCCTTTGCTGGTTTAAGCTGGTCCTTAGCTGGTCCAACCAGCTTAAGACCAGCACATGACCAGCTAAGGACCAGCATAAACCAGCAAAGGACCAGCTCAAACCAGCATCCCAGCTTCAAAACATACCTAACCAGCATATGCTGTTTTTTTCAACAGGGTAAGTATTTTTATTTATTTATTGTAGTCAACAACCACAACAAAACTGCACATCCTTTTTGATGATATGAGAGAGTCTAATGCTGTGTACCAGTTTGCTTATACTTAAATATAAGTATGTACTCTTTTTGTGAAGAAAAGGTGCATACTTCTGAGTGTGTAAAAGAGTAGGCACGTTTTAGGACATACTACTGTCATAATTGGGGTTTTAATGGACCATGCTGTTGTATAGTTACATGCATCCTGTCACAGTAAACTGGCCAGTCAATCATCTTGTCATGGTTAACATCCTTATATACACACTCAACAAGTTGATGTAGTTTAATTTAGCTAGTTAACAATGTGTTTAATTGTGTTTAATAACAAATTTAAAAAAAACTGTGATTTTGCCTTGTAATGTAATGGTGTGCTGTAGTTTATACACATATTTTGAGCTGATTATGTGATGGCATCTTCCAGATAGCTCCACATCAGTGTCAATTGGGATAGCCGTGGCGTTTGGGATCTTGGGATTGTTCGTGCTTCTCTGTTTGGTGCAGATCTGCATCAAGAAAATCAAATGTTGCAACCGCAAAAGTAAGCAGCATCCTCATTCCTGACTAACAAACCAGCATTCATCAAAGTCCTTGAACTAATATACAACAATGCAAGTAAACAGTGAGGAAATTATTATTGTTTTCTTTTCTTTGACAGATCCTTCGGTGAAAGACAAAATTTTAACGTAAGATAACTTACTAATATTTGTTCGTTTATTTGTGTTTGTGTTTATGTGTGGAATAATTTTATTGTTGTTTTTTGTATTTACTTATTTAAATTGTGTGTATCTTAACAGGAAAGTTGGGATTAAGAAATCTTCACCTCTATTTTCAATCAGCAGAATTGTTGACAAGAAATAACGGCCGTCACTGCTCCTATGTCATTCTCACTGCCTATACATAGTGTACATACACCCTGACATAATCTAATTTAGTCCATGTTTTCATTATTTACAACACTTGTAACTGTAATTATTTCCATATTATTATGAAATCTGTCAATTTATTTATTTTTCTTTATTTCTGTGAAAAGTGTGATTCACGTTTCTGAGGTGAAGGTGTTAGTGATGCGGATGTTGATGATTCATATATGGTAAACAAATAATTTTCCCACTGCTAGGGAAAAACAGCACACCTTTATTGCTTTTTGCGATCACTTCTCTTGTTGTCTTTCTCATTCTCTGACATTCTCTGAATTTTGTCACCGTACCAGTCTCACCACAAAAACACGGCGATGCCTTCTTCTCAAGCCAAACTATTTCCACATAAAAATGACATCAAAGGTCATCGTATACCCTAATGAAATATTAATCTCTTCAGTCGCAGTAGAAAGATCACAACATCGTCATTGTGATTAACAAGGAAGTCCTCTCGGGTGATATATTTCCTGTTAAGCAATATTATGTGTGTGATGAAATATGGATCTTGACTCACATATCACAATTTCTAATTTCAAAGGAAAATATGGTCATATTTGATCAGATTTATTAGTCTAGTACAGGGGTAGGCAAGTTCGGTCCTAGAGAGCCGCAGTCCTGCAAAGTTCAGCTCCAACCCTGAAAAAAAAACTCACCTGCCTATAGCCTTAGTAATCCTGAAGACATTGATTAGCTTGTTCAGGTGTGTCTGATTAGGGTTGGAGCTGAACTCTGCAGGACTGCGGCTCTCTAGGACCGAACTTGCCTACCCCTGGTCTAGTATATTATCCTCTATGTGTGTGTGTTGATCTTCAAACTTTTTTTTTATATTTTTTGTTATTTTTCAATTCAACTTTTCACTCAAATTGTACCGTATAGCTATTCAATTTATAAAATGCAAAATAGAAGCATTTTGGAACCCATTAAACATTTTTGTTGTGGTTGATGTTCTTCTTTGGTGATCATTGTATTTTTTTTATTTTTTTTTTATTCGGTTTATGACAGTATCTCACAGCAGCGCACTAAACCGCAAGCCAGACTAAGCTTTATTAGCTGTTCAACTGACGCAGCTCATGCAAACATCTGTAGAGGCTACTTATTTTCTGAGCTGGCATGCAACAAGCAAAGCATTGCGGTGGTCTGTAGGAAGTGAGAGACAGCATAACATTTGAGGTTCAACAGCCTGTTCACCTCAATGACTTTTATGAGACCAGGCCTGTCAGAAACACCTGCTGGTCATGCATTGGTCATTGACTTCCATAGTATGGGAAAAGAAAAAACAAACAAACAAAAAAAACACTATGCAAGTCAATGGGGACCAGGTGAACTATCCCTTTAAAGGAGCACCTAAAAATAAAAATAAAAAATAATTATTGCCATTATATACTCACGTCATGATGTTCAAAAACGTCTCAGGTTACTTATGTAACCATGGTCAGTTCAAAGTTCCCATGAAAGGGAACCATATGCTTTTAATTTTCAGTTGACACAAAGAGACATTTTAATTATCTTTACACTGATGTTTTCCATGCAGTGACACTTCATGGTAAAAACACCACCATATTCACATTTACTGATAGTCTTTATGTTGGCTAATTTCCCCCTCAGAGTAAGAAAAATATGTAATAGCAACTTCATTTCTTGCAATTGTGGCTTTATATATCCCAATGCTAATTTAACTCACATTCAAGACTTTATGTCTCATAACTAAATATTTTTAACTTTATATCTCACTTTATCTTGCAGTCTTCCACAGGAATCTCGCTCATATGGCTTCGGAAGGCTAATCTTATGCTGTCGTATGGCACAGAGAACTACTGAACTACTGTAATGATCATTTATTGTGTTTTTGGTCATTTTTGCAGCTTAAAAGCTGTGGTTCAGCATAAATTCTCTGTTAAACCACTAGATGGCAAGGAAGAAAAGAACATATCAAGGGACATAAAATGAATACTCCTGTCTCCTGACCATATATTGAGGTCTTATGAAGCAAAACGATTGGTCTGTGCAAGAAACTGAACAGTATTTACAATCGTGTGAATTAATTATTCTTTTGAGTCGATTATTTTCGATAAATTGAAATCGATTTGCAAACTTTTCTGAATGATTCAGTTTGATTCACAGGACTGCGCTGTCTCACTGAATCATTTGGAGTGGTTTCTCAGTCAGTAAACAGTAGCGTGAAACTATGGCTGTGTCACATGAATAAGGCACCATTCACAGCAAAATTGTGTTTAATATGACGGTATCTAGCCTATAGACCCCCCCCCTTAAAGCTTCCGCGACTCCTATGTCCTACATCATCCACTAGAACGCCACTCTCTTGTGAACGCACATACGACTCTTAGCGGAAGCTAGAGATTATGGTTTATATAGTTTTAAATATGGATATTTTTCTCACACAAATGCCTCGATTCACCTCAGAAGGCCTTTATTAACCCCCCGGAGTTATGTGGAACACATTTTTATGATGGATTTATGCACTTTATTTTGCTTCAAAATCTTGACCACTATTTTCTGCCATTATAAAGCTTGAAAGAGCCAGGACATTTTATATATATATATATATATAACTCTGCTTGTATTTGTCTGAAAGAAGAAAGTTATATACACCTGGGATAGCTTGAGGATGAGTAATGCTACGTTCAAGCCATATCGTAATTACCGTAATTTCGAGATGACAGCACGTGACGTTCTAGTCAGAGCTGTTCACGTCCTTGGACTCAGAATTATGCTTTTCTATGGCAACACTATCTATGCCTAAACAGAGCCTGCGGTGCTCAGGTGGTACAGCGGTCACGGGGTGCAAGTCGTAGCTTTCAGAAAACTCCCAGTTCACAAGTTGTAATTACGAGTTCTACGAGGACATGAACGGTTTTTACAAGTTGGAATCTCATAATTACCTTTAAGGTTACAATTCATTAATTGGCCAGGTTTCTTATGTATCTTCAGATGAAATTTGCAGTCGCCCCAACCAGCATATAAATTATTTGCACTTAATAACTGGGTTAAATAGATGATGGCCTGATGAAAGTTCTAGTAAATTGTGGGAATGCTATTGTGATGTTTAAGCTTTAGGCAGTTGCGTTCTACAGTTAACTTAATATGGTCAATTGATTCTTTTTGTGAGCAGTCTGAGACCTACAGAGCTACTGAGAAACTACAACTAAAAAAACCGCATTCCTCGTCAGCCCTTCCTACTCACTTCCTGTCTGGTACTCAGCATGAGCCATGCATCAGTCTTTGTCAGAACATTTTGACTTTTTGAATCTTACAAAATCTTACACTGTGAACTACTTTGTTGACTCATTAAAAGTTGATAACAGCGTTGAAACTGTGTAGTAGGGTGCTATTTATTATATCTACATATTAGAGTGGGGCAAACCCTGAGATGATACACTCAAAATCTCTCTGTTCAGTGTCGGTCATGTGTGGCAGATACTATCTGTGAGGGCGGCATAGAAGCTGGGAAACCGCAGTCATGACTAAGCTGATAGCAGTTATTCGCACACTGGGGGAGTGAGATGTCAACTTAACCCACAAAAACTCCACGATTTCCCCATTTTCTTCTAACCTGTAGGCATCTTTTCTTTAAAGGGTGACGCAGACAAACAAATGCAATGTCTGTGGAGTTCACTAGATGAGAAGACTAGGATTTCTGCTACTGTAGAATTTCCAGTGAATGTTTTGAGATCTAGTTCGTTTTAGATATTTTTGAGTTCTAGTTTTTATTTTCTGTTATTCATTATTCTCCATTTGGGTAGTTGGATTGACATGTCAAGCAGTAAAAGTGGTGACATGCTATACATCTAAAACTACTATACATCTAAAACTGCTTTTAATTCTTATAATTATCACAGATAGATTTCTTCATGACTGATTGGCAGCTTTAAGCCGTGACATCAAAGATAGAAAGCATTCTAAAGCACTTCCTGTGTTCTATCTTTGGTATGTCTCAGTTGCTCTGTAGAACTTCAACATAATGTATTAAACTGATTAGTACAGTAAGAACGCAACTGTGTAAAGAGCAAATTAAAGCCCAAATATCATACATTTTTTGACAAAAAAATTCAATTTTTCAATAGGCTTTTTAAAGATTTTTTGTAAGTAATGAGAGTTTAATAATGAGTATATTTGAGAGTATCATGAGAGAATCATTTAGAGAGTTTATTTCATTTTAAATTATTTTTGTATGTAGTGAACGTAGTGATCATCATGATATTATCTGTAAGACACGGTATCAACCAGGGCTCAACAATAAGGACTGCCTGATGGCCCTGGGCCAGTGTGACCCTTGTGACAGTTGACGGTTCTGTCACTGGCTGGATCGGCCCACTGCTCAGTGCGCCTTCTCTCGCACGTGAACGGACAAATACATATAAAATTATGCCAAAATACAAGACATCTTGGGAAGTTTAAACTATGCAAATGCAAGATGATGCGGAAGAGCTCAATTCAGTACTTGCGCGCTGTTTCTATGCGCACAGCAATGCAATGCAATCATTTCCCAAATTGTCATTTGTGTGGAAAATATTACCAAGTCTGTAAACAGTATGTTAACAGAGGCCAGAGACAAGATGCACTGAAGACGGACACGAAGAGGACAAACAGAGAAAATACGGTACCAGACAGAGCAAATTCATTGGTTGCCATGCTCGAAATACTGGAAGAAAATCAGTGCATCCTTAACTGGAATACTGTTAGACCTACCCGAAAAACTTTCAAGGTTCATTTCATTTTTATCTTTGAACTATTCAACAATGAAAACAATAAGTTTAATTGATTGATTGATTGATTGATTGATTGTGGCAAGGCCAGTGAAATTTTTGCCAGGGCAAGTAAAAAAGATTTAACCACTGGTCCAACAAGGCCAGTAGAAATATTCCTTATCATTGAGCCATGTCAACATTATCAAAATCAGTATCATAACACTTGTACACAGATCTGTAGAACAAGTCGGTTACAGAATTACATTTTAAAATTTAAATACAAATAAATAAATAAAATAAAAACTGTACTTGGAAAAAAAAAGGATGACTTTGAATAGCATAATTGTATAGTTGTGTTAGGATGAGCTGAGCAAGTCTTGCATATGTATTTCCTGGTTTGAGAGTGACTTCCTACAATATATATATATATATTGTTATGGAAAGTGTTATACAGTTACATCTGAACTGACCTGAAAATGTTTCTTCACATGCTTATGCATCTTATAGTAGTTAGAAAAAAGATCAACTTAATTTCGTCAACTTAATTTAAACGGAATCTTTTCCAGATTGAAATAATTGTCTTTAGTACAATGGCAATATAAATAAACAATTATTTAAAATTTGAAACAACATGTTATAAAAAGTATAACTTTCACCAGGTATTTTAGACTTTTCCATACAAAGGAACATATTATTTACCACCTGTTTAGTGATTCAGTGCAGTGTAGTCTGTAGTACAGAAAGTGAACCGTTTTCGCTATGCATCAGCCTGACACTTTCAGAATTGAGCTTGTGAGATTTAATGATGAATTGTTAGGTGGGTATATATGTTGTTCTGTTCTGTATCAGTTGTGTGGTTTCTTTGAGCAATCAATTTACTATTGAGATGAGAAGCCATTCTACAAATGACTTCACACAATACTTTTCAGGGAAGTCGTGGCCTAATGGTTAGAGAGTCGTCCGAGTATGGGTCACCATACTTGGCCACATGTCACGTCACTTTTCGGAGAAAGCAAGTATTCAAATCAATCCTCATGCTGTATTGCAGTCCATATCAGATTGAGGTCTTTCTTTGAGAGAAAAAAAAAAATCTGATAATTACTACAGTGCCAAGATTGATTTCTGAAGCATGTACAATTCTCAATGTGGAATCTCCATGACCTTCTGTCTCCAAATCAACATTTTTCCAAATGTATTATGTATAGAGCCTTGTAAGCTTCTGTCACAGTGTGTTGAATCTGATGTGGGAAGAGTACTGTTTGGTTCCTTCCCTATCTGAAGATGGAGGTCATTTATTGTGGCTGAGTTTGCTCTCTTATTCTCACTCGCTTTCTCAATCTGTTTCATCATATACTACAGTGACTGTATGGAATCATTGAGTAATGGGCTTGCACAAGATCTCTTGTTTCGTTCTTGCTTTGGAAGATGTGTTTATATCCAGGACTTTACCAGGGTAAATTGCTCATGGATTCTCCAGAACTTAATTTCATTCATAGTTAGATTTTTTTTATTTTTTTTTACAAAAGTGTTACACAGGGTTTGCATTAGCTGTGAAATCCATCTCATATTCTGTTAAGAGGAAATCACAAGCATATCCTGTCATGTTAATATGCAAACAGTCACGGGTTTTCGTGGGTTTCTACTAGAGGAAGTGCTGTTTTTTCCTGTGTCATTAGTATTTGTATATTTATTATTAAATTGGAATTTCATACGGTATTTTCTTGCCTCATGATTTGTGTACGTTCTTGCTAGCGATATGCAGAATCACACGTTTCACATTTGGGCCACATTTTGACTTTTCGGAGAAAAGCATTTGATCTGTATTTTCATTTTATTTATGTCTTGTTTGACCACTTGAAATGACACTAAAGTGAACAAAAAGAAAAATACA
>NW_015546051.1:626494-637030 GCF_001515605.1 Sinocyclocheilus anshuiensis | reverse complement strand
TGTCGCCCCCCCCCCCCCCAAACAGTAGCATGGTGTTAGCAACACCAAGGTCATGGGTTCGAATCCCAGGGAAAGCAACAATTTGTGTAAAATGTGTACCTTGAATGTAATGCAAGTTACTTTGGATAAAAGTGTCTGCCACATGCGTAAATGTAAAAAAAAATAAATAAATCAATTACTGGTGATTGCTTAGGCACTTTTGACTTAAGCAAAATGCTAAAACACCAAAGTAACCACATAGCAACACCCTTGCAACCAGCCTTATCACCATGTTGGTGAGTTCTGCATAGGAATGCACTCTTTCAAATACAATGTCAAAATCTAGTTATTTTTATTATTATTAACACTTTTTCCGTCATTCCATCACATTCAACACAACTCAATATTCAGCTTATAAAAAATGTCAGTGCATATATAAAATGTAAATTTACATACAATGTATGTGCAAAATTGCAAAAGTGTGTATGTACAGGTTCTTTATTGCCATTGATGGTTCTATGAAGAACCTTTAGCATCCACAAAACCTTACCATTGCACAAAAGTTTTTTTTTGCAGTGATGTCATAGAAGAATAATTTTGGTTCCCCAACAAACCTTTCAGTGAACAGTTCTTAGAAGGACAACAGTATACTTTCTTTTTAAATAACATATACACTTTTTTCACTATAAAGAACCTTTTGTGCAGTGGAAAGGTTCCATGGATTTTAAATGTTCTTCTTGGAACCATCAATGCCAATAAACTTTATTTTTAAGAGTGTAAGAAAAAATGGTTCTTTTAAGAACTGATTACTGAAAGGTTCTTTGGGGAACCAAAAATGGTTTTTCTGTAGCATTGCTGCCAAAACTCCCCCCTTTTTTTGAGAGTGTAACATAATCGAGTCACTGTCTCAATGGTGGGTGAGATACATGAGATTAGATACTGAGAATTAGTAATGTCTCAGTGTCATCGTCATCATATTCTGATAGTATCTCACTCTTGATCACTCAAGTAGAAGCTTGAATGTCTCCCCTCTGGTCAGCATATTGGCAAAATTATGACCCGATGCGTACAGGAAGTCACAGAGGGACAGTCCCTTGTCTGATGGCCCAGTATCAGTGACACAGCCACACGTAGCATCTCTCTGCTGCTGCTCTAATCGAGAAATAAACGTCTGCTGGAGCAAACAGCATGAGGAGAAGCAGATATGCTTTGCTCAGTGCTTTTACCCGTTCATGAAAAAGTATCACATCTCACGTGAATGTCAGTTCTACGTCTCCTAATTTAAGAGGCAAAGTGTCCAGCTGGCAAGGTTCTTGAAGAAGTAGTGGACAGGTGATAAAAAGTGACGACTCATTGCAGCTCTCGTCTGACTGGGAGGACAAATCTCCCAATCCTGATACATTCACGGACTGTAAGGGAGATTTTTTCAAATAGCTTGGTCTGTCATTGTCATTATCGGTTGTGAACGTACAGCTGGTTTGCTCATGAGACAATGAATTACTGTCTGTTACGAGCTTCCTGGTTTTGCACCACATGCAAGTCTCAACGTCAGAACACAAGCACGTCACATGACCAGACCGATAGCCACTGCTAGGGCTGGCCATGTTAGCGTCTACGTCACATGGGATGGTGGCCTCACTTTCAGCATCCGCTGAAGGACTCTGACTACGATATCCATCCCCAATTATTACTATCTCAGACAGGAGGTCACCCTCTGCCCCCTTGAGATTGTCAGACACATCCTGGTTTCCCATTCCCAAGCCACTGTCCTCTTTTCTTTCACTTTCATTGCTGCTATTTACTCCTCCGTCTAGGAAAGGGAGCTCTTCCAGGCTTCTTCTTCCACTGCCGAGACTGTCCTCGGTGTCTGTCAGACTGCCACAGCCACTGTCTTCCTGTACCATATGTCCATCTGTGCTTGGGTTCTTAACCGAATGCTGCTGGCCGACACTCACGCCGCTGTCTGTACTCTCTCTTCTCTCTTTGTCCTCCTCCAGAAGGTCCTTGTTCTCATCAAATGTTTTACTCTTTTCCGCCTTTTTGTTGTTAGTCACTAGCCATCCTTTGTCAGTGACTGTTTCCACTTGGATCAATCCTACATTCATAGGGTTCCATCCATTCACAGCGGATTTCTGATGGAAATACAAATTAAATAATAAAAGAAATTAAATGTTTAGGGTCAGTAAGTTTTTGTTTTTTTTATCTGTGTGTGTGTGTAAGAAATTATTACTATTCAGCGGGATGCATTCATTAAAGAATCTAAAATAAAATAAAATAAAATAAAATAAAATAAAATAAAATAAAATAAAATAAAATAAAATGTAGCATTGTTTCCACAAAAATATTTACGAGCAAAACTGTTTATAACACTAATAATAACTAATAATGAAATGTTTCTTGAGCATCAAATCAGAATATTAAAATTATTTCTGAAGGATCACGAAATTTTTTTTCACAATATTGCTGTTTTTACTGCATTTTTTATCAAATAAATGCAGCCTTGGTAAGCATTTAAAAATCTGCATACACATACAGGTATAAACGTATATAATGTATTTATTGATTTGAGAACCACAAAGTGTTAAAATAGTTTAATTCTGAATGGAATTGTCTTATCATTTAGAACCAAACATCACTGAGATGATAGATACACAAGTCATGAAAAATCCCCAGCATTTCCCTTTTCTGCTACTGTTCCTCGAAAGGAGAACCAACACTTATGACAGGCGTCAGTACTGAGCTTTTCTTCTTAGAATTTATTCCGTTTTTAAGACCCTGAAATTGGCTTGCTCTAACACTTTTGGTTTTGAAAAAAAACTGCATTTATTTTAAAATCCCCAAGCTGACTCACCAGAACAGCAGGCATTTTACCAGGACGCCTCAGGAAGAAACAGACTGCGAACATGAAGAAGGACATGACACCAACTACACCAATAACGGCTATGAAGATCAACAGGGACATATCTGACAAACAAGAGAAAGTGATTTAAATTTCACATAGAAATAATTTTAGGAACATACACAGGCAATAATAAACCCAACAACCATACCCAATAAACCCAAACACAAACACAAAGCTGAAGGGTCTTGAATCACCCTGAAGGGTTTATTTTGTGCTACATAATGCTTATTAAATAAATACGGATTCATTTTTAATATTTTGTTGGCATTATATAAAAACAGCATCAGATTCTTCTTCTATTTGAGAGACCTCTGAAAAAATGAGATGATTATTAGTTATTTAAATGGTGTCCATGTGATCTACTGTATAGTACCTGCTGATGGATATATGCAGTGTGGTAATGAGGTGTTGCTCCCATCATTAGATTCCATCTCCACTTTCACATGAACACAATACTCCTGCCATAACGGTAATGAAGTGAACTCCACCTCGCCATCTTCATCATCATCAAGTACTGTTAAAGCCTACATCAGGGAAAACACAGCTTTAGAGATCTCAATGGCATGCAATATAATAAGCAATTTCATTTATTGTAACTTTTTCAACAAAAAAAATGCGGGCTAGTCCACTAAAAAACCAACCTCACTCTCCTGTCCTTTTGGATACAGAATGGCAGAGTAACTTGGGCCATAGTCAAAAAGATCTTTGAGAAAAGGCTTTCTGTAAATCTTAACTTTCACTGTATTAGGGGAGGAAGACAGGTCAAACTCTGGAGCCAACAATTTGCCTAAAACATGGAAGGAAGATCACCATTACCAATTGTGCAACTTGTAGACAGTAAACCCTGATGTTCTTTATAAGAATGTGGTAGTTGTATTTATTACACTTTTTTTGGTAAATAGTGGTCCTGCGAATACTTACTGTCCAATAAATGAATTCGTCTTGCTGCTGACCAGGACAAGTTATAATTTCCTTCAAACAGTCCGATCTTTAATTTCATTGAAGGTTTGTATATGAAGTTCCCAAGTTCACATCTAGTTTCTGTTGTCATGTTACACTCTGGCACAATGTCCCACTTAGCATCAGGACCTTTATCTCTATCAAAGCAAAGACAAGTATATTAGCTTTGGAGTATTGTAACATTTGCTGAAGCAAAGAAGGTGGGCAAAAACTAAAATAATATTTTGGTAACTGTGAATACAATACTATATATATTGTATTATACTGGTTGATGGATAGTAGGACAACATGTCTGCTTACAGTGCTGTGTTTACTTGATAAAGGGCATATACGGGGACTCCTTTAGGGGGATCCCAGAGCACAGTTACATTTCCCTCCCATACGTCTAACTTCACATTTAATTCCAGCTGCTCACCTGTGAACAAAAGAGAACAATTATCAGAATTATTCTCACCCTTCCCCATACTTTGAATCAATGCTCATCTCTTCCCAATAGAGAAGTGGTTTATTTGCACTTGTTCCAGTCAAAGCTGAAGTCTCACACTTGAGGTACTGTATTTATTGTGAACAAATCATGATCAGCTGTACTTTCCAGATGTAGGTGACATGACAACACCTTCTCTTTACTCATTTTACTTAAATGGATGTCTGCTTTATCAAGCAAACCACCTACCCAAATTTTCCCAAAAAGAACTTACACAATGCTGTACAATACAATGTATTGGTGAAGCCCGGGGTTATTTAGTTGGGGGTTGAGCAACAAATCCAATTACACAAATTTCTGTTTTCTCTAACTGTATTTTCTATAGTGGTTTTAACAATGAAGGAATAAAGGTTGGTTTTAACACCCGAGGAACCTGATGGATATTCACTAGAGTCAGTGTTTATAATCGATATCCTTGTCAAATAAAGAGTTAAATAAATAAATACAGCTTGTCTTTGCTATATATCCATTTTGAGAGGTTTCAAGGTTACTGCAGGGGCGTCCGAATTTGGCAAGGAATTTACATCACTCACGTCATCGCTGTGACCAAAACTGGGGACTTCAAGTCAAGCGCCCACATGCACTTTATATTTATTTTGCATTTTCAGTATTGTGGATATTATTTTTATGAATATTTAATGTACAAATGTACAAATTATATTTTATATAATTAATTTATATTATTATCAATTAAAATACATTATTGTCACACACACACACACATAATATATATATATATATATATATATATATATATATAAAACCTAGCAAAATGAATAATTATCTTTAAAAAAAAATTACATTATAAATAAATAAATAAATCTTACCTGCTATGTAAACTGGGATGATTATTAATGTGACCAAAAAAGAAATCCATGAAGTCCAATCCATATTTATGTCAGTTGAGCATCATATCCAATATTAAAAATCCTAATTCCAGTCCAGCTCCACACACAAACACATGCATAAAAACTCAGTTTCAGCATGCAGTGTTCCTGATAACGAAATAACTCTTCTAACAGAGCCAGCTCAATGTTCAGTTACTGCTCAGTTCCGTCCGCACCTCTCTCTCTCTCTCTCTCTCGCTCTCATGTGAATGTGAAGTTGAGCGGTTGACTGGTTCTCTATGTATTTGCACTGTGAACTTCCTCCCTCTCTGTTTTGCTTTAGTCAGTCTTCCGTGATGGCAGATATTTCCCCCACTCTGAAAAAGCAACATGTTTTTTTTTTCTCTCTCTTGTGGTTATAAATGTACCAGCAAGTGCAAACTGTAGCCGTGTACGTGAACATGTGTAAACATAGAACATAAAACATATAAATATAAATGTGTGAACCTATAAATACATGTAAATTTTTCCCAATGTAAAGGGAAATACCAGTGCACACATTAATTAGGAAGAGTACCAGAGTTATCATGTTTGTTCTTGGTATTTACAAAGGAATTTTTGTTAGTAAAGGCTCATTGAGTTATTACTGTTTGTGATTAACACATTTTCTAAGCTATAAAAATTGTGTTTCTCAGTACTGAACTACAAGTATGTTATGCTTGCATATCAGCATGTGACCACATGCATGTGTGCATGCTAGGTGTTGAACGACTTCTGATTTTTTAAAGTCGACTTTTATGTGATGAAAGTCGAGTCGAAGTCGACTAGTCGCTGATGACGTCATTAATGAACAAATAAGTCTGGAGCTGTGACAAACACAGCTATGGCATATGACACAGCGCTGCCCACATGGCTATTGCTCCTATAAAAGCAACAAACAAATCGAGTAAGGAGCCATTGGCTCCTATAAGAAAAAAATTTAGGCGCCAAATTATATTTTTAGATGCCACAGAATAAATGTGTTTTATTTATTTTATTATTATTTTTAACATTTCAATAAAACTTTTATTCAGCATTTTAATCGATCTTGTAGATGACCTGGGAACTAAGGTTCACTTAAAGTGGGAACTCAACGTTCAAGAAATATATGCTTGAACTTTTCAGTTTCTAAGCTATTTTACTGAGAAATCACAGAACAGTGTTGACAATACATTTCCGCGCTGAATTATTCTGTGTGCGCGATCTGCGCGTGATGTACGAGCTACTGTCTGTAGTGTGTGTGCATTACAGTGCAGCAACGCATTAGATTAGAAAGGTGATTAACTTAACTTACAATTTCGAGCATCCAGTAGCCTAATATAATCACACGTCTTTTGGAGCGATTTCAGAGTATGCATTTATTTGTCATTTTAACTGTTTGGAAACAGAGCGTAAATGTGGAAGTCCTTCAAAGATTTATTATCCTTGTTGCACCCTCTATATACCCTTTTTCTGTTAGTAAACATTGTGACGTTTTCTGTGGGCGGAGCTTAGGTGGAGGCAGAAAGATTCCCCTGACCGCTTCACTAACGTTAACTATGAAGTTTGTTAGCTTGTTTTTGTTGTTTTTTTAACAATGACTGGAGAAAATCAGATTATACTTGCATATGTAAAGTCACTTGCTGTCCGGGAGCGTGTTATTTGAAAAGCTTAACTTTAACGGACGAAACCAGATTGACCGACACTACACGCTAGCTCAAAGCATGGATGATCTGACAGGATTACCTCCGGTTGAGTGATTCACATCTATAGAGAAACCTAACGTGTAATGTTATAATAAAGATAAACTCACCTGTGTCTGTCTAGTCATGAAGATGCATATTTCAATTTCAGCAGGCAACTATTTTTACAGCAACATTAGTGTGAACTGGGCCAAAATACAAAAAAAAGTTAAACATTCAATGTGATGGATATATTATTTTAAGATGTATGTGTCATGTAAGGATACAAATAGTTATTTTAAAGTATATACCTCCTGTAAATGATGTAAGTTTACAGTGGCATTACATACCTTTACTTTATATACAGTACATTTAGTAGTCAACATTTGAAGTGGATCAAAAAAGTTAATCAAAGTTGTCCTAAGACAAGAACGCATTTTGGTTTTAGGACAACTTTGATGAAAGGTTTTGATCCACTTCAAATGTTGACTACTGTATATACACACAAATAGAAAATATGGTTGCATTAACTTCCATTCATGCTTTTATATAATTGTTTTAAATTGAAGTATAAATTAATAAAACAATTAAAAGTAAATAAAAATATAGTTGTGTCAATGTTTTTAAATCAAAGCATAACATAATGCAAAGTATATTAAAGGGGTCATATGATGCTTTTTTAAAGATCATAATTTTGTGTGACCTAGATATGTGGGGGCGTGTTAGAACGAGCCGTTTTAGGGGGGTGTGGCAGAGTCTTAACTTTGATAAAGAATATCTCTTTGGTTTTGAGACTTTAGTCTTTGCAACTTCAGGGATCTTATCTAAGAGCTTAGAGCTTGTAACACTCCAAAGAGAAAGGAAAACTTGAAATCGCATCATATGACCCCTTTAAAAAGCAAATTAAAAATATTGTTGTATTAACTTCTATTCATTATTCTGTTATAAATTATGTCTAAATCATTATTTTTCAGCAGAGAATGACCTTTTGCATAAGAAAACTGTAAATCTGACTCACTCAGTCTGCATGTTTCACTTTCCCATTAGTTAAAGAACTGAAAAAGCCTTGTGGTAATCCATGCAGCTCATACCCACACCCTCAACCAGGCCTGGAGAGCACATTTATATTGAAACTGATCATCTAGAATCAGTTCCCTTTGAGAAAGGCCGGTCCGAGAACAAATTTCTTATAAAAGGATTTTCACATACCTGATCTAAAGCTGAATCACATGAGACTTGACACAAAATTCACTCAACAAGTCTGCTTTGGAGGAAAAGCTATTTTGCAGCTAGAAATATGACAGGCCTGTTTCTAAATGATTTGTTCATGTAATTATGATCTTATTATAGCCACTGTGCATTTTTATCAAACAGAATCATCTCACCAAGCAAAACCATAAATAGCAATAGTCGGCTCATGCATGCTCATCCAGAATTTTTCAAAATAAAATAAATTAAAATAATTTTAATGATTTGAAAATTAAAAATAAATAAATTGAGTGTCTGGTTGGATTATGGGTTTTACTTTATGTTGTATATATGTAAATAGGTCAAACTCAGAATGAATCACATAATGAGGATCCATAATATCTAGGGCATGTGTCTGCGCATGCATACTATCAGATATCCCTCGAGAGTTCAAATCATCACATGGCCTCTCTGAGAAGGTTTACTGAATGAAGCTCAAGTTTAACTCTGTTACTAGAACACTGATTGACCCAGATTAACATAATTTGCTAAAACATGAGGTGCAGATGTTGCCATGGCTATCTGGAAGATCTCTGACCCCTCGTCTTGTATTCAAACCAAACAGAAAATACACAGCACTGACAACTAACCCAATCTCGCAGTGTGAAAACCACACAAAAATAACATGGCACTGTTTTTTAATGCAGCATGGTACATGTAAGGGCCTATATTCTGTCAAATACTTTTAAAAATAAATTAAAACAAACCATGTGAAACTAATAACAGATTATCTAAGACTAATAAACCTTTAACTTGCAAAATGTTCTTTTTTGTTTTGGACAAAAATGACATTATTTGGGGATTTTTATTTCATAATGTCAAAATGTTTTGCTTTGTTACACAAGGAAGTGTATTTGAATTTTGCTCATCACAGGGTTTCATTGTTATATTTGGTCAAATGTGCTGGTGCTTTCGGACTAGTTTCATGGTGTTTCCTTTGTTTCACTGCTGCTTTAAAAAAAAAAAAAACAAGGAATAGAAATAAAAATGGTCAAAATTTTCAAGGACAATAGAGTATAGTCTCATTCTTATTGGCTGTTTGCTGTGTTTTGAAGATGGGGTGTTTTTCACTAGGCTAAAACTTTTTTATGATCATGTACAGTATAATCAGCTCAATCTAGACTTTGCTGTAATGTTTTTCAGTTTATTTTTTGACACAAAAGAACATATATTAATTATACTTGTATGATTTTAAAGTACAGCAGAAATTGCTGTATTATTGTTTTTCAGCTAGCGTTAGTTGTTCTTTGTGTACTTCAAGTATTGCTATGTCTTAGGCTGCGTATGCAAACCAGGTTCCATGAGAAGAGTAACAAGATGCTGTGTCTTGGTGTTGACGCTATGGGGAATGTCATTACTGTGACCGGTGTTTGAAGCACGTGTAAACACATGACCAATATTCATTAGTAGACAGCAGTCAATGACATCACAAGTAGAGCGCCTGTGAGTATAAAAGGGCACCTAATCAACTCTTTTGTACTCTTCTTGAGATGTACAGGCAAGCCTGAGACATGGCAATGAGACGCAGCATCTTAGTCCTCTTCTCAGGGTACCTGGGTAACTCATTCGGTGTGTATATGTGTGTACATACATTCACATTTACATGGGAACATGTACAAATTATGTACACAATAAAGGATACCTTTACAAAACAAAAATATATGGATACGTAAAGTTATATTGAATATATATATATATATATATATATATATATATATATGGGGAATGTCATTACTGTGACCGGTGTTTGAAGCACGTGTAAACACATGACCAATATTCATTAGTAGACAGCAGTCAATGACATCACAAGTAGAGCGCCTGTGAGTATAAAAGGGCACCTAATCAACTCTTTTGTACTCTTCTTGAGATGTACAGGCAAGCCTGAGACATGGCAATGAGACGCAGCATCTTAGTCCTCTTCTCAGGGTACCTGGGTAACTCATTCGGTGTGTATATGTGTGTACATACATTCACATTTACATGGGAACATGTACAAATTATGTACACAATAAAGGATACCTTTACAAAACAAAAATATATGGATACGTAAAGTTATATTGAATATATATATATATATATATATATATATATATATGAATATTATATGAAATGATAAAGTGTGTTTCACTAGGAGGATTGGGAAGGTCACTTTCAAAATGTTGATAAAGTAATTTGTAACATATTTTGTAAAATTACTTGAGTTTAGTAACTCAATCTTAATACTTTTGAAAACTTTGGAATACATGTAACACAAAGGGGCATATTAAAGTGCCCTCGAATATTGCCTTTCGTGCAGTCGGTAATAAAGCTGTATGTGAATGTAAACAGTCTGCAAAGTTGTAAATCTGAATGTGCACAATGAATAAAGTTATTGTCTCCCAAAAGAAATAATCGACTCTGAACAGGCTAAATGAGTCGTCAATTCATTTTTTTTTT
>NW_015546051.1:624942-626432 GCF_001515605.1 Sinocyclocheilus anshuiensis | reverse complement strand
GTAATTCAAATTATACTTCTGTGACAGCTACACGTCATGGGGTAACACATTTGCATAATGCTCGCCTATGTTCTACGTTGGCCAGCCAAGAACAACTTGACCCTGCCCACAAACACTGTAGCTTGATTATGTCAAGACACTGTATCCTACACTGCGAAAGATGAGGCTGCATAAAATCACTAGTTGAAATTCATTTTTTTCCACTGTACCACTGCAGTATAACCCCAATCTCTTTTTGTGTTCCCGACACTTTACTGATGACTGCATCTCTAATCTCGGGGAGTTCAACGTGGGATTCACAAATCGCTTGCTCTTGACAGATGGCTCAGTACCCAGTTTTGTCGGACCAGCTGGCTCCACTGAATCACAACCTGTAAATATGATAAATAATAGATGTTTATATTCTCTGTCGAGCGTTCAAAATATAGAACTATGGCAATGGACTCAATGTTTCTGACACATGCTATACGCGATAGACCAATCACAGCAAACTGGGTCATCTGACCAATCAGAGGCTCACGGAAAGGAGGGGTTTAGAGAGACTGAATCTTAGAACTGCTTCAAACGGATAGTTTGAGAATCGTTGGAAAATGAGGTAATATTAAATGCATATTTAGAGAAAACAAAAGCGTTTTTTGATCTTGCATGCATGTAAACCTATTGAAGGAGAATATCTTAAAACTAAATTAGGAACCTTAAAAATGACATAAAAGGGGCACTTCAACTTTGATTTGATTTAAACGACCTCTAAAAATTTCATCCACCAAACATAGGATTGGGTTTTCCACTCTTTTTTTTTAACATAATTTTTCCTTAGCATTTCTAGAAGAAACAATGCAGAAATAATAATAATAATAATAATAATAATAATAATAATAATAATTTATCTAATCTCAGGGAGTTCAACGCGGGATTCACAAAACACTTGCACTTGAAAGATGACTCAGTACCCAGTTTATTTGGACCAGCTGGCTCCACTGAATCACAACCTGTAAATATGATAAATAATAGATGTTTATATTCTCTGTCGAGCGTTCAAAATATAGAACTATGGCAATGGACTCAATGTTTCTGACACATGCTATACGCGATAGACCAATCACAGCAAACTGGGTCATCTGACCAATCAGAGGCTCACGGAAAGGAGGGGTTTAGAGAGACTGAATCTTAGAACTGCTTCAAACGGATAGTTTGAGAATCGTTGGAAAATGAGGTAATATTAAATGCATATTTAGAGAAAACAAAAGCGTTTTTTGATCTTGCATGCATGTAAACCTATTGAAGGAGAATATCTTAAAACTAAATTAGGAACCTTAAAAATGACATAAAAGGGGCACTTCAACTTTGATTTGATTTAAACGACCTCTAAAAATTTCATCCACCAAACATAGGATTGGGTTTTCCACTCTTTTTTTTTAACATAATTTTTCCTTAGCATTTCTAGAAGAAACAATGCAGAAATAATAATAATAATAATAATAATAAACTAT
>NW_015546051.1:623984-624261 GCF_001515605.1 Sinocyclocheilus anshuiensis | reverse complement strand
CAATGCAGAAATAATAATAATAATAATAATAATAATAATAATAATAATAATAAACTATTTAATGTACCAATCAAAACTAATTTAATATTAATAATTATTGTATGCAATTGTGCAATTATTTTAATGTAGTAAGACATTGTAGGGCTGTTACTAATTAAATTAAATAAGTATCAACAAAAGTCATGCACTGCAGAAGAAACTGTATCTGAAGTGGCATTAGATGTATTTACACTGACTTTTTAATGCAGCTCAGGGGTGGCATTATTGCAAGAGGAGC
>NW_015546051.1:623640-623901 GCF_001515605.1 Sinocyclocheilus anshuiensis | reverse complement strand
AACACAGTCTAATTTTCATTTTTGGGTGAACTAACCCTTTAAAGCAATTCTAATTACATAAATAATGTATGAGATTAATGTTTTAAATATAACACAACAAAAGTCATGCACTGCAGAAGAAACTGTATCTGAAGTGGCATTAGATGTATTTACACTGACTTTTTAATGCAGCTCAGGGGTGGCATTATTGCAAGAGGAGACTGGTTTTCCTTTGCTAACTTTGCTTCCTTTGCTCCTATAAACAAACTCGCGAGACTAGCA
>NW_015546051.1:619925-623558 GCF_001515605.1 Sinocyclocheilus anshuiensis | reverse complement strand
ATATATATATATATATATATATATATATATATATGTATATGAAACTAAAACCGCCGCTAGGTGGTGGCAAGTCACTGTCTTGATATTGCTTAACTATGTTGTATGTTACAAAGAAGTATAATAACTTTATTATAAGAACTCATGCAGACAAACATGGCACTGCCATGAGAAACTGGACTTGTGGCAAGAGCATGAGAACAGTTCCAGTTACATGAGAATTGGCTGCCCTGGTTTTCAAAGATCAATTTAGCTACCTCAAGATGCTTTTTCAGATTAGAGGTTGAATCTTTTAAAGCCAATAGAAATTTTGCTGCAGGTCGGCATAGCTTGCATTGTGCTGTGATGTTAAGTACTTTTTCACATTTAATAAAATTATCTTTGTATTTCCATGACAAAAAAAAAATGCATTATTTGGATGGCTTTCTGATTTTCCCTGCATTTTTGTGAGTCCTGACAAGCCTGTCTCCACTCAGCGGGTTGCTAATTGAACAGGCTATAAGCCCAAATTCAAAGTAATCACTCTGGTAATCTAAAATACATTTGGACTGTAATTTGATTACCACCCATTTAAAATGTAACTATAATGAAATACAGATACTCATATTTTGTATTTTAAATACGTAAGGTCGTTACATGTACTCCGTTACTCCCCAAGTATGTTCATAGTTTTTGCTGTTGGTATCACCAAACAAAACACGTTTCTACATAGGCAGAAGAGTGACAAGAAGCATAACACTGTCTCTGCAACATTGTGAAGCACTGCGTGTGGTTCACCTCATTTCAAATACATGGCCAAATACATTATAAAACACTTTTTGAAGATCTTCATCGAGGTAGCAACATAATATTTTTATTTTAGAGAAATTAAAAAAGAGGCTGAGAGGGATAGAAATAGTCATTTGACTGCAGTGTTGTTTAACTGTTCAGCTGATGAAACGTCTTTCTGAAAATCACTTTCAGTACGCAAAAATTCCACAAAAGTGTTGCCTTTGTACAGTGCATGCCATTGTAAAGACTGTAAGTCTATTCCTCACAGCACTGTTTTATTATTATTATTATTATTATTAGCCTAATTTTGAATGTCCCTATTCCGTCTTTGCAAACAGAACCAGCACTTCGCCAGAAACTACCAAGGTCACCACTGTTTGGAAGCTCCTTGCCCAAAGCAAAGAATGGCACTCATTAGAGCCCAGACAACCTAAAATAGGTCAAACATCGCCCTCTTCTGGTCAGACATATTACTTACATCATTGACCAGAGGTTATTTCATTTACAGCAGTCTCAAGTAAACAGACCGTTGACTAATAGCATAAAGTGCGGTCCATTTTGGAGCTTAATGTATACTCATGGAACCATGGTTACATAAATAACCTGAGACGTTAGTTGATTTTATTAATTTGTGGCTTTTTGTGTCTGTTCATAAATATGCATGATAAGCGTGTTTATACCATCTGAACTGTGATTGGCTAGATTAGTTCCACCTTGTCATTGTGTCCCTCACATCAAGCCGGGCTCACACTACAGGCTTTTTGGCTGGATTTTGCTGTTGCAGACAGATTTCCACAGTCTGCGACAAAACCCCCAGATCGTGACCAAATCGGTGCTCGTTGCGGTCGCCGAAGCTCGTTAAGTATGAGCAGGTCAGCAACGTGATCCGAACCTGTCTCGAGCTATCACAGACACTACGATATTTTCAAACCTGTTTGATACAATAGTATCCAGCTGCAGACCCGCAGCACCAGCAGTTTCAGAACCGCAGCCACAGAACCAAAAGTGAGGGGCGGAGCTTACATTTTTTTAACAGAGTAGCGCCACCTTACAGTTTTTAAGGGGTAATTTGCTTTTATTACACACGATACGTCATACTTTATGTATGTATGCATTTTATAATGACATATTAAGCATTTTAGAAACATTAATCTTGTGTAATTTAGTTGTAGACCTATACAGTTATTCGTTTCATTGTATTATGCGAGTAATTTCCTGTTTGTGATATTAAAAATAATGTTTGAAACTTCTGGGCATTTTATATGAAATATACTTTAATCACAAGATTCAAAATAAATGTTTTCTCCAAAGTCAAGAACACGTTCATCATAAATTTTTCTATATGAAAACTAAAACATTTCAATAAAACACACACACAAACAGCAGCATAATTTTAAAATTAACAATCAAAATGTACACAAAAATTAAATTGAAGTTTATAAAATGAACAATTCACTATTAAGCCCATTTTGTCATGACAATCCTGCATGAAAACTTACAAAATTAACAATTCACTCTTGGGCACATTTTGTCATGACAATCTTACATGAATTCAAATTAAAATGTATCAAATGAACAATTCACTCTTAGGCCCATTTTGTTATGACAATCCTACAAAAATAACTCCCCTGAATACAAGATGAAATATGAAGGGCACTCTGGAAACTTCTGTTCCAGAAGATTGTTGAGGGCCTTTTCCTTGTCCTCTTCCTCCATTATAAGGAAAAGAGGCTCTTCTACTGGCCCCCTGAGCAGATGTCTGTTTAATGGAGCCATTTCACAACTTCTGTGAGATTACTGGGATCTCCTTCATTACAGAATATTAAAGGAAAATGTTTAATATGTAGGAATATTAAACATAATAATATATAGGAAAAAACTTTAATATTTCGTATTAATGTGTGTATATAGATAGATAGATAGATAGATAGATAGATAGATAGATGGATAGATAGGAAGGGCCTCTTGTAGGGTTTCTGCACTGTAATATACATGTATCTTGGTTCATTTCAACATAGAGAAATCTTTAAATATCAACTGCTACAACATCATAAAGGTCAATTACTTTAACTGATAACTACTTACAGATGTAAAATCAAAGGGTGCTCCCAAGACATGAAGGTTGGGTTGTGCTTCATTCCACCCTTGAATGAGTCTCTGCCTCACATGTTAGCAGAGATGAGAAAAAAAAATAGTGTTTTGAAGACATAAGCAGTTAATTTGGAAAATCTCATTATTATATGGCAGCAAGGGATGTCAGGAGAAAACACATAGGAAAGTGGTAATGTTGTCAAAAAGGATGCATTTTGAGGAAGGACAAAGAGGAAGTTACAGTCCATTCCTAGCAGAAAGTTCCCTCTCATTTCACCAGACTCATCCAACCATCATCATTACTACAGTTCGTCTAACCCGGCTGAGATCCATATCTGAGAACTTTTTCTGTACCTCACACATTGCTGACCTGTAAGCCATCAGTATAACTTCAGTACTACAGTATTGTGGTGGGTTTATGACTGCTAGAATCTATTTTCAAATATCTTTGAAATATAAAAAAAAAAAGTACTGATTGCCACTTTACATGCCACTCAGATGGTCACTTCTATCAAAGTAGGTGATAGCATACATTGAAAAAACACCAACTCGTTGGCCGGCGACAGCCATGATGTCACTACCGGTGCGACTGTAGTATAAATAGGCGCCGGGAGCACACATCATTCACTTCTTCGTCTGAAGCTTGCGTCCGCAGCATGGCAAGAAACCTAGAGGACGCAGTGTCTCGTTCCCTACTCAGGGAACCATGGTTACATAAGTAACCTGAGACGTTCCCTTTCATGGGAACTTCAAACTGCGTCCTCTAGGGGTCGC
>NW_015546051.1:615004-619488 GCF_001515605.1 Sinocyclocheilus anshuiensis | reverse complement strand
AAAGAACTAGAAGAAATAACTGCAAGCATACTTTGCAAGTGAGAGGAAACTCATGAAGACAATCATTCAAAAATGCTGTGCTACCATCCTTTATAACTAAGAGTAACAAAGACAAAATTATTTAATAGAAAAAATGTTGTATGTTAAATGTTAAGTTTATAATATGCATAGTTGATCTCTAAATTTAGGGGCTGTGTGCGCTATTGGCCTACCGACTGATTTACAACACGTGCATTCATTCATTTATCCTGAAAGAAATGGAAGTGACATGAGAGCCTGCAAGAGGGAGAAAAATCGAGTAGCCTGTATTTTATAGTTATATATACAATACCCATTTTGTGAAAGAAACACTTCTTCAAATTATATTTTAAATGATCATTAGGCCTATTGCCGCTTGCTCACTTCAGACATTAGGCCTAATGTGCATTTTCTTCTTCAAATTATAGCTGAATGGTTTGCAATGATTAATTTTAAATCTAGATTAAATCAAGGTTTATCTAATAATTCTGTTGCACCACACTTCAAAACTTTAAAAATAAGCAGGTTTACATTTTTAACCCATCATTTTGGTTGGATTTAAGTTATATTTTAGATTAACTTTAATCCTGTTGCACCATAACTTTAAACTCAGATTTAAATCTCAATTATGGATTAACTTAACCCTTAAATGCATACCTCGGGTCTTTAGCGACCCGGGACATCATTCTCTACCCTCTCCCTCCTTAATTTTTTTAAGTTAGACATCAACTTTCTTAGTATTCCTCAATATATTAATTATAAACAATATAACAAGAAAAAAATAGTAAAATATAAAAGAATGCCAGTTTTCTGATTCATTTTTTGTAAAAAGTGTATAGGGTCGCTAGAGACCCGAGGTATGTAAATCTGTAAGTATTTTTTCCTGCAGAACTATATTTACATATCTGATGACTCAATATGTGCAATGCATCTTTTTTCCTCAAGGTGGCACTGTTTGATACACAATGATGACGTGACGTTTCCCTCATAATTACCGCAGGCATAAAACAAACGAATATCACAGGGCAGTGCTTTTCACGAGTGGAGATCGCTACTAGACGAATCATGTAATTTTTTTTTTATTTTTTTTTTTATCTCTGTTCTTTTGTCGTAAGTTATGCTATTACTCCATTAATTTATACTAGCCTATATATCCAGGGCTCCCTGAACGCAGTCTCTGGCTTATTGCCAGTCAATAAGCATGCTGCAGGGACGCGTCTATAACGACTTTGATCTGATCATAAAGTCTTTCCGAGTCACAGGGCTCAAGTCCAAGTCAAGTCTCGAGTCCTTGCTGTCAAAGTCTAAGTCGAGTCTCAAGTCTTCTTTAATTATGTCGAGTCGAGTCGCAAGTCATCAAATTTGGGACACTATGTATTTTTTCTAATTCCATAATTGAAAACAAAGCCTCAATAAAGTGATTTGTCTTGACAGGTATTCGGAAGGCATTTGTTTTGTTTGTTTATTTTGTCATGTCCCAACCCTAGCTGTCCCCACCTGTATTACATCATGGGTCTAAATATGCATCCCCTATGTTTACCTTAGTCTTTGCCTGCTGTTGAATGTGTAACTTAAGCCTTTTGAAGTGCATTTTGCATCACAATTACATGATGTATATGATGCGTCTCCACTGTTGGTTGTAATATTGGTGAAGTAAATCCACACTTTGCTGAAGAAGCGTTAGCAAACTCTTAAAACAGCAACAACAGTACCATGTACTCCACCACTGTTGTGTATGTTTGTTTGCGCTTGCCTTTAAAATCGACACGTACTGCGCATGTCTACATACCTAAAACGTACTACGCACACGCATGATGTCACCATTTTCAAAGATTCACGTTTTGGGTGTTTACACGGAAACGACCACGGTGGCGTTTTCAAAAACTTGCACTTTGAAACCCGTTTTCAAAAATAGTCAGTCCCCAAAACGCCGTTGTCGAGTAAACGAACAGGCAAAACGCATAAAAAGTTTCCCGTTTTTTGTCTGAAAACGTTTTCGTGTAAACGGCCCCATAGTCATGCTAATAATCATTTACTCTTTGCTGTTTAAATGCATCACTAAAAGGCCCCGTCCACACGGAGACACATTTAGCTGTATACACATAAATAGGCGTTTCGTCCAGACGGATCCAGCGTTTTGGGAGAGTGAAACCGATATTTTTTTAAACCTGGTCCCAGAGTGGATAAATCTGAAAACGCCGCCCTTGCGTTTTCGTGTGCACAGCGAATCCGTATATTTTCTGAAACAATGACGTCATCAGCCCACATCTCGCCCCTAATCAGACACTGTTACGTCATGTAACAGCAACAAAAACATGAACAGACACTGAACGATTGTCTTTTTATTAACTAATATGAACACAGATTAATAAATATATTGTTCCATATTTGTTTGTATACCGCACACAAGGTTTATGCGCATAGTCCAAGTCTTCTTCTCCGTTTTTAGTGTATCTCTGTGGCAGAATTACAGCGCCACATACTGGTCTGGCATGTATACTACATTGTTTTGTGTCAGTTTCGTGTGGACGCAGATATTTCTTGAGACGAGGTGAAAAAAAAGATCGGATAGGGAAAGCTCTGGCTTTGTGTGGACGTAGCCTAAATGTGGGGTCTTTGTCCCTCATGATAGTATTTTTACACTGTGAAATTGTTATATATTTGATATATTAAATAACTGTAAAAAATAGTTTAATCTTATCAAACAGGTGTAATGTGTGTTGCATAATAATGGGATGTTTCTGTGATGTTACACTAGTTACTGTAAATAACAGATATAATAACAACAACAAACTGTAAATACTGTAGTTATAAATACGTGACACCCGTGTGTTTTTTTTTTTTTCAAATAACTTTGTACATGATCAATAGGTGTAAATCAGTGAAGCAGTAGGCCTACCACACACGTATACACTGAACCTGTTTGATCGTGGATCTTTGCTATAGAAGAAAAAAATATGTGTGTCATTTCACCTTCAGTGCTTGGGGTTAACAAAATATTCTAGGTTCAGCAAGTTATGCTTATTTGTGGCATAATGTTGATTACCATAACGATTTAGACTTGTCCATCCTTCTTTAAATCTAAGTTATAGTGCAGCACTTACAGTACAACTGAAGTGAATGAGGCCAATCTATAAGTACTGAAATACTAATCTTTTCTGTGCAGTTTTATCCAATGTTACATGGTGCCATGACAGCAGAAAGCCTAAAACCATACAATGATTGTATAATTGATGATTTAATCAGATTTACAGCTAAAATAATACACAATAATATGCATAACTAATGTAAATGATTTTATTAAATTATAAGCTTTACATTTCTGCGTTTTAAGTTCTCCAAAAGCTAGCCCTGATAAAATACAGTAAAGCAGTACTATTGTGAAATATTATTATCATTAAAATAACACTTGTAAATAATATTATTATAATTAAACAACACACTCTGTTTGTATGTATTTTAAAATGTAAAATATTCCTTTGATGGCAAAGCTGAATTTTCAGTCTTTACTCCAGTCTTCAGTGCATGATCATTCAGAGATCATTCTAATATGATGACCTGGTATTGAAGAAACATTTCATATTATTATCAATGGTGAAAATGTCTCGTGTTACTCACGTAACCCATGTTCTCCGAATAGGGAACGGAACGCTGTGTAGCTATGACGCAATGGGAACACCCCTTAGGGATACAATAAATTACTGAATATACATTCTTTATATTACTGTTTTATAAGCTTTGTGTTTCAGCTCAAATAGTCAATGAATGTGGTCTCTTGCTCTCATTATATTCTACTCTAATTTGTCAAAATCCTAGAATTCATTGTTTGTTTTATGTTGGTTTAAATTATTAAATAAATCGAGGTTGTCTCATGTGTGTCATACATAGAGATGTGTTCACAATAAGTGTTCATGGTCAAACATAGTGTACAACCAAGATATCAATTTAAGGAAAGTAAAATAAATTCTAAAAACGTATTGTTCCCAGCAGTTCCTGCTAGTTCGAGCTCTTTCCTTGACCAGAGGCGTATTCATGGGGAGTGTGATGAAAAGAAGCTCAGTGACGGTGAATGGGTGAACTGTGCTATTTGTGGTGGAGAGAGATGTTGAATTACAGCTGCCTTTTCTGCCTCGTCATTCTCTCTTTGTGAGGTGTCAGTGGAGCACTTCCTGTTCGGTGGTGATGAACAGATGATCAAATGATGATGAACACCTCTTTCATTTGACGACTGCTGTGCTGGAGAATGCTTACAGTGATTCTGAAGAAACAAAACAAAAAACCATTGCAAATAGCAGAGATTTAATTCAGAATCAAAAAGTTAAACTGGTTCAATTTCATTTCAGCAGTGTTAAAACAATACTAATAATTATAGTATTAATAATAAGGAGAAGAAGAATGTTTTAAAATAAGAGTATGCAAAAATATGGTGATAATCTATGGTCTATGTAAACTTTGTATAAAACAAT
>NW_015546051.1:613428-614911 GCF_001515605.1 Sinocyclocheilus anshuiensis | reverse complement strand
TTATTTTATTTTATTTTATATTTTATTTTATTTTATTTTATTTTATATTTTATTTTATTTTATTTTATTTTATATTTTATTTTATTTTATTTTATTTTATATTTTATTTTATTTTATTTTATTTTATATTTTATTTTATTTTATTTTATTTTATATTTTATTTTATTTTTTATTTTATTTTATTTTATTTTATTTTATTTTATTTATTGCAATTGCAATTGCAAGATGAAAATGTTGCAAGAATTTGCAAAATGCCACGTGTTGGATATTTTTATATCTAATGTATTGACATACATTATATTAGATATACACATTATATATAACCATAAAATACATTTGTCATTTGTGTGTTCAAAAGTGTCCAAAGCGTTTTAGAGGCCACTGTATAAAATACATGTGACAACTTTCCCCAATAACAATCCCTCACCCTTACTTTTATAAATATAGATTTTTATTTTTTTAAGAGTTTTTATGCTCTTATGTCCACCAAAGCTGCATTAATTTGATCAAAAAGACAGTAACATTAGTAATATTGTAAAATAGTGTCATAATTTAAAATGACTGCTTTCTATTTTAAATATTTTAAAATGTAATTATTCCTGTGATTTCAAATCTCCGTTCAACTTTTCAGTTGTCCTTCATTATTTAATTAACCCTTGTTTCATTGCGCTAAATTATTGTGTGTGAAATGCTTGTATAATTAAACATTATTATAATTGTAGACCGTTTTGAACTAGGTGTTTGAAACCAACAAAACCACAAGTATAAAAAAAGTACAAAGTACCACAAGTATCATGCAATTAGACTTTTGACTTGAAATCTGAGATAGGCCTACAGCTCTGAGTGACAGAAAATGATTACCCAACTTCTGGCCTGTACAGTTGAATTATTGCAAAAATGGTTGCAATGATTGAAGTTTAATATATTTTGAAAATCTCTGATAAGTCAAACAACTTTTAGTCCAACTAGTTGTCCATATTTTATCCAACAGAACTATTTTTATCTCAAAGCATAACTGTGTTTGTACACATAGGGTGGAGAGAACACAGCATTCAAGTAAATCACCACTGTTTTACAATTCATTAGGTCTGCCTATTGCACAGCAGTGACATTCTTTTAATAACTTTCCAACAAGGAAGGTATTTTGATGCAAGACTATTTTCAGCTTATTGTTTCCTCGTGAACCATGAGGGAAGGTGAGTGTAGCGCGTCCATGGCTCAAGTATTGTGAAACTGGTCGGGCAGGTAGATACGACACTGGAATTCCTCTGCTGAGACTAAAAGAGGGAGGATAAGAGGGCAGTCCTAACTATGTCTTGAAAAGCAGGTCAGAAATATAAAAGAGGGTCTCATTTTTCCTTTGGGACTGTAGAGACAGGTTGAAATCCCACCCACCCTAATACATAGACACTTTGGTTCTAACCATAGTCCTCACTCCTGTGTTTAATGGCAGACAATGACACGGTAAGACAGAACTAAACTT
>NW_015546051.1:606705-613286 GCF_001515605.1 Sinocyclocheilus anshuiensis | reverse complement strand
TATATATATATATATATATATATATATATATATACATGTGTGACAGGTGTTAAATGTCTGTACTGTGTGGTCTATTTCAATGGTCTTTTTATATAAATGTATTTGTATGAGTCTGGCTTGCATTTACTGAAGTGGTCTCAAGCACTCAAGGGATACTTGAGCTGGTTCCTTGGAAATGTTTTTGGTTTTGCTTTGTTGAAACAATTAAATAGCAATGACACCTGTCAATTTAAATAATTAAGTGTACTTAACCTCATGATTTTAGATAGTTGATGCTTTAATAAATTACCAATGGGTGACACTCCATTATACAAAAAAAGGCTTTTAGTTTTGTAAACTGGGACTTTTTTTTAACATGCATAAATTGTTTCACTTGTGGCATTAACTCCATTTTTCATGCAGTTAACTCCTTCATTTTTAGGCCTATTTGCTGGTCAAAAAATTATTTGAATTATTAATGAACTGCATGTATTATCCAGCATACCATTTTCAATTGTCTTAATAAGAATGTATATATTTATATATTATATAATAGTAACACTTTACAATAAGGTTCCATTTGTTAACATTAGTTAACTATAATATTAGTTAACATAAACTAACAATTAATAATACGTTTAAATCATTTCTTAATCTTAGTTCATTTTGAATCCAATATTTATCATCATTTTATTAAAATCAAAAGTTGTATCTGTTAATATTATTTAATGGACCTGAGCTAACATGCAATAACAATGAACTATATATATATATACACACACACACACACACACACACACACATATACATATATATATATATATATATATAGCGTAGCATTAGTTCTGGCAGGTCAGTTAGTCAAGCTCGCATCAGCTGACTCTCAGCTGATCCCCATCTACCTATGGGAATACGACACCTATCTAAGCATTCATATATAAGGTCCCTCAGTATTATCAGCAGTTTTCGCATTGCTCAATAGCTAATTACCCTCCTCCATCCCCAACTCATGTGTGTTCTGTGTTCACAAGGAAGCAATCAATTTTATCCTAGTGACCAAACTGTTTATGTAGGTTACAGATCAGCATGAAAACATCAACACTTTGTCAGAGACAATCTGCCAGCCTTTCCTCAAGACAAAGTCTTTCCCAGAAAATAGTGTCCTCCACAAAAAAAAAACAAAAAAAAAAAACTGGTCACATCTGTTTGGTTTTATCATGGATGATAATAGATTGGATAGTCTGGGCCGATACAATCAAAGAGGTGAAAATAAGCAAGACGAGGAAATGAAGCAAGTTTCCAAGCTGCATGTCTATTACAAATGACATTTTAGGTGAAGTTTCAAAGATGGATTTGTTGTAAGCAGTCAATGCAAGAACATGGCCTCAGTAATCAGGTTTCAGTAATCACCTCAATGTAGTGACCAAAGAATCAAATTATACGCTGCAAAAATAATTTTTTCAAAGTTCAACAAGAACAAAGATTACAGGAGTATGTTTTACAAGAAAATACATTTTCAGTCTTTCTCCTTCAAAATTTCACATGTTTATTTAGTCATTTTTGTTATTTAATTAATTATTTCAATTATTTTTTTTATTTTACATGTATTTGGATGTCACTTGCCGCTTTGTAATTAACTGACATTTACTTGTAATTTTACTAGTGAAAATTGCTTTTGCACCTTATTTTTTTGTTCAGTGCAATTTCTGTTTCCATAGATCTATTTCCAATCCATAAATCCATTTGAGAAGATGTTTCACACAGCTATACGTCACAATTTGGGAAGAAATGAAAATCACAACTTCATTTCATGCCAACTTTGTTTTTTAAAGCATGCCAATAGATTTTTCAAACCATTCTCAAGATTATGGTAACAACTAAAAAAGTAGACCAGAAATACAAGTATAATGACATATTTGTAATGGCATTTGACTAGAATGTAGAACTCAAAGAATTTCAGTTGAGGAGGAAAAGTCAAGGCATTTCAATTATTTAGGACAAGGTACACAAACAGATTCTAATTCTAACGTGTTGTGTGGCACCTTTTGTGTTTTAAAATGATAATGCTTTTACCATGAACTTGTGAAACCACACCAACCATAATAGAACTGATAGAAAAGTGTATTATCATTTATGAAAACTTTCACTTTTGCTTTTGTAGAAGGACCCTCCCCCACCATACTACTCTGTGGCAGTGGACCCACAGACGCCTCCTATGGCCTATGAGGCGGTGATTCGTCAGGACAAATATGGGGTCACACAGAAACCTGTGCCGCACTATGTTCCAAAGGATCCAGCACAAGTACAAGTAGCAGCCGTCATCGTCACACAGCGTGTTATTGGTATGTACTGAATCTCTTCAGTCACTCCAGTTTGGTGCTACTGTGAAAAAAAAAAAGCTTTCTATGTAATCTGCTCTTGCTAATTGAAGCTAATATATGCAACCTGTTTTAACAAATTGATCATAATCAAAACAGAGAGGGCAAATGACCCTTCACCAGGAGTTTGATTGGCAGGTGATCTGACCAATCATAATGCAGAATCTGCCATTTTGTCCGACAAACAAACCAGAAAGGAGAGTAGATCAAAGGGATAGCTGAACCAAAAATTTAAATTACCCCATGATTTATTCACCCTCAAGCCATCCTAGGTGTCTTGAAATACATTGGAGTTATATTAGAAATGTCCTGGCTCTTCCAAGCTTCATAATGGCAGTGAATGGTGGTCGAGATCTTGAAGCGAAATAAAGTGCATAAATCCATCATAAAAAGTACTCCACACGGCTCCGGGGGGGTTAATAAAAGCCTTCTGAAGTGAATCGAAGCATTTGTGTAAGAAAAATATCCATATTTAAAACTGTATAAACCAGGGGCGTAGCCATCATTTCAGAAGTGAGGGGGACAGAAATGTTTATATATATATATATAGCATTACAATATAACATTTCTGTAATCTATAACCTGCCAGTCATCAGTTTTTGAACAGTAAGATTTTTAATGTTTTATAAAGAAGTCTCTTCTGCTCACCAAGCCTGCATTTATTTGATTTATTCATCAAAGAAACCTGAAAAAATTATACTCAGCTGTTTTCAACATCATAATAATAATAAATGTTTTTCAGAATGATTTCTGAAGGATCGAGTGACTGGAGTAATTATGCTAAATATTTAGCTTTGAAATCACAATAAATTACATTTTAAAATGTATTTTAAATAGCCTAGTAAAAATATTTCAAAATTTTCCTGTTTTGCTGTACTTTGGATCAAATAAATGCAGGCTTAGTGAACAGAAGAGACTTCTTTAAAAAACATTAAAAATCTTACTGTTCAAAAACTTTTGACTGGTAGTGTATAGGCAACTTTAATTTTTGTTTTTATACTACAAAAACTTTTTTATCACATAAGGCAGAATAGTTTCTATACTGTAATAAATGCTATGTCAATTAGCACTGCATTGTTCATATACTTTATTTATTACCTGGAGATGACTTGACAAACACAAATAAACCATATATTGTGTATTGTCGCAATCGTATGTTTAATGTCTTCATGTTTCCAAACGTTTCTGTTTTTCTGTGAAAACAACTGTTTTCATACAGCGATAGCTGCCTTTGTCCATTTCCTCGTACGACTTTCTGCGCGAAAGCGCCCTCCGGCTTCGAGTATGAATGAAACATACACTGCACAGAGTGTTTAGCGCTCCGTGATGTTCATCTCGCCTTATTCTGGGTCCGAATAAAACATCAGATCATGCACAGACTATACTGTCTCTTTGAATTTAAATCTATATTTATTCAAACGGGCTCTTGAAAACCTCTATGCGAACACACTTGCCCGAAAAAGTGCGGGCACGTCCCCCGCGTCCCCCGCATAATCTAGGCCCCTGCTTCAGAAATCATTCAAGCATACAGATTTGCTGCTCAAGAAACATATCTTCTTCTATTAATTTGTGCTGATTAATATTTTTGTGGATGGATGGATATTTTTTCCAAGATTCTTTTAATAGAAAGTCCAAAGGAACACCATATACTGTATAACATTTGGTGATGCTAGTAGAGTGGAAATTATAACTTTAAAGTAACATTACCTAAACATAAAAATACTCAACCCAACCTCATAACAAAACATGTATTTTGTGAAGTAGCAATTTCATAAAAATTCATAGGATGTGTTTTGCAGGAAAATTTATAAATTAAAAATAAGATACACATGAATAAAAAATATACATGAACCTGCGCCCCTAACAACACCCCTCATGCAAAACATATGAATGAGATTCATATGAACTAACAATAAATCAATAAATCAATACATGCATACAAAAATAAATACAACCGTTATAAACTCAGTCATGAAACTGTTGAAATACTGTCATAATTTACTGACCTTCATGTTGCTCCAAACCCATATAACTGTCTTTATTCTGTGGAACACAAAAGGGGAATTTTTGAAGAAAATTCTGGTCACTCTTTTCGATATGTTTAAAGTACCTTAGGGTACATTATCATATTCCAAAACCACATATCTTTGATGAAAAAGCCAAAACGGAAACCATTATTCACTTACAATCTTGAGTTCTATAGCGGACTGCAAGATTTTCAGTGAGCAACAATGTTGGCTTGTTATTCACCAAAGATTTTATATGGCTTCGGAAGGTTTAAAAAATATATAATTTCACATAATGCAAATTGTTCACAATAAGATCAATAACATACAATAGACGGGGTGTATTTTGATGCCAAATTTAACTTTCATTATGTAGAAAAGAATGGACAGGGTATTTGAAACAAGCAGAATCTCATGGCAATTTGTCATTATTTTATGTTTTGGCGAATCTCATTTGTACATTTCTGTACAATCTGCTTACGTCCCAGTGACGGTTACATTTAGGAGTGGGGTTAGCGGTCGACCTTCATCCTATTCTTTCCAAAAATTGTACGTTTTCGTACAATTCCATCATCCAAAAATTATACGAGATCAGGTTCGGAACAACATGAGGGAGAAATCTTTTTTTTGGTAGACAATGTTTGCTTCTCAAATATTCATGCATAAGTTACATGCGCTAATTTAGTCAGAGAAACCAGGACTGTGGTTTGCAACAATACAGATTTCTAAACAACGATGCGCTCCCTATTGTTTCATATGATGTTTTGTTGTATTGTTCCAGCAAAAAATAAATGGCTACATGTGCAGTGACTCAATAGGGAGACAGCCCACATTTTGTTACTCAAAAGCAACTATAAATAGGCCTGTGATGGAGATGACTGGGGACCTTTAGATACTGCAAAACCTACAAGCAAGCAGGATGAAGGATTCAGGCAGTTAATCTGAATGAAGTAAGCACATACTGTACTGGTATTAATGGCATGAGAGAAACACAAGATTGGGCTTTCATTCTTTCAGACAGGATTAATTTGAGATTCCCCTGAGCATGCAAGCTGATAGAGGATTTGCCACACAATAAGGTTGGGCCAATATAATTGTCCAACGAGCAGCGAGCCCTGTCATATGCACAGAAAACACTGCTGGATGTTTCCTCACAGCTGGGGCGTTAATCCTTCAGGAGAAAAATTACAAGCAGAAGAAAAAAAAAACTGACAGCAAGAAAGAAAGAGCAGCAAGTCAAACCTGGATAGTCTCTCCATTGTGTATGAAGTTGGCCGCAGGTGGAACTGAACAGCGTGGATTTGTACGCCAGCCAGAACCCCAATGTGGATTTCAGCAGGGATTGGATGCAGTTGAGCAGCAGAGGGGAGCTGACATGCACCTTTATTAAACGACTTAGCCAGACTAAGGCTGAATATAGACAGGGCCCATGATGGATTGCCTGCAGACCTTGCCTCTCTTTCCCCGTGACACAGAGCTGCTGTAATCTGTTAAAGGAGAGCCTCCACAGCCTCCATTAACTCCTCGCAACACAACAAGGCTGCATTCACAATCGCTGACCTACACTCACGCAAACCACGCTCTGGTCCATTCACACCTCCTCTCATGAGGACCAAGCCACTGCAGTCGAAGGTCACTTTGTGTTCTGTTATGTTTGGGGTCTCAGAGATGCCACAACCCTTTTAATAGCTCAAAAAATATACTTAGCACTGGAAAGTAAGGTTAATGCTTCACAAATTGCTGTTGCTATGTGAAGTGATTATAAACTACTAACAAACGCCTTCCATTAAAAATCTCACATTACTAATGTTTATGGTCTCATAGACCCCCAGATGTATTTAAATATATATACTTTTTCTTTTCTTTTTTTTCCAGTAAGAGCGCAAAAGTGACAGTAAAAACATTTGTAATGTTACAAAAGATTTCTATTCCAAATACAGTAGGTTGAACAATCAGATAATCCTGCCTCAAACACACACCGCTAGTTGAATCAATGTTAATGTGTCTGGGTGGTCAATATGCTAAACCAGGGGTGCCCAAGCTCGGTCCTGGAGGGCCGGTGTCCTGCAGAGTTTAGCTCCAACCCTAATCAAACACACCTGAAGCAGCTAATCAAGGTCTTACTAGGCATACTAGAAACTTCCAAGCAGGTGTGTTGAGGCAAGCTGGAGCTAAACTCTGCAGGACACCGGCCCTCCAGGACCGAGTTTGGACAGCC
>NW_015546051.1:602849-603054 GCF_001515605.1 Sinocyclocheilus anshuiensis | reverse complement strand
TAGTATTATATACAGTGATAAAGGCTATGTCGATTAGCATTGCATTATAAATATACTTTATCCTTATAAAAATACCCAAGATTGCTTGAACACAAATAAACCATATATTGTCGCAATCGTATGTTTTCATGTTTCATGTTTCCAAACGTTTCTGTTTTTCTGTGAAAACAACTGTTTTCATACAGCGATAGCTGCCATTTCCTCG
>NW_015546051.1:601810-602772 GCF_001515605.1 Sinocyclocheilus anshuiensis | reverse complement strand
ACACGTCCCCAATCTACTCTACGCCCCTAAACCATAATCTCTAGCTTCCGTTAACTGTTGTACACTCGTTCATGAGAGAGTGGCGTTCCAGCGGATGATGTTGTACGTAGGCGTAGCGTAAGCTCTGGTAAGAAGTGACGAAGAGCAAAACAAAACACTGGTCACGAATTAGAAGTACAAAATGAGTATTTGTAAAGAAAAATGTTGTAGGATTTCAATATAAGAGGAGACTGGTTTGCTTTGCTGTAAACGAAACTTGGTTCTCGCGAGACTAGCATATTCTCACCGGAGCTTACGCTACGCCGGCATCCTACATCATCCGCTGGACACTACTCTCTCGTGAATGCGCATATGGCAGTTAGCGGAAGCTAGAGATTACGGTTAATAAACTTTTAAATATGGCAATTTCTTACCATTCACCATTCACTGCTATTATAAAGCTTGGAAGAGCCAGGACATTTTTAATATAACTCTGATTGTATTCATCTGAAAGAAGAAAGTCATATACACCTAGGATGGCTTGAGGGTGAGTTAATCAAGGGGTAATTTTCATTTTTGGGTGAACTATCCTTTTACGTCGGTGGGCTTGAACTTGAAAAATTTGTGTGTGTGCTTACGTCTTTCCGTGGGTGAAACAAGATATCTTCTGATGTTCATACATGTTTCTTTCTTACTATAACTAGTTAAGAGGACGAGATGATTGGTTAGTTATTTTCACGGCTCTGAATTTGATTTGTATGGATCCTCACACATGGGGAAAACCTAGATTATTTAGCTAAATTAATAATTTGTTAAATGTACTAATCTGTGGCCACATTGTACTAATTTGCTTCCTCTTTTTAATTTAGATAAATCATGGTGATGATTTAACTAAAATGAGAAAAAATAATTGTGTGAGCGAGTTCTTAATTCATGGCCACTATATATACAGTATAATATATATATATATATATATAATTTTT
>NW_015546051.1:581448-601747 GCF_001515605.1 Sinocyclocheilus anshuiensis | reverse complement strand
TTCAGAAACTGAAAACATGGTCATGATAGACAGTGCATATTTGTCTTTGTAAACTGCACTGAAATGCCAGTCCTTGCCTAAAATTACAGTGCTGGATACTTTCAATTGTAAATGTGGGAGATTAGTTGAGTTTGATGGCTGATTTGTTCTTGTTCCTTTAGCTCCTCCAAAAAGGCAGGAGTCTTGTGGACGGAGTGGCAAGGGTTTGGGTGGATGGGTAGGTGCACTGCTGGTGCTGGCTTTAATTGGACTGGCCATCTGGCTTGGAGGTAAGGGAGGAGATGTATCTGTAATGACAGGACACACCATTAATGCTTATCTTGTATCTAAATCCCTCTCTTCTTTTTTCTCTTTACCACTCTCATGTATGTGGATAGTGCGTTATGGATCCAAGTCGTATTCTGTCCATCATGAGAGTGATTGCAAGGGAAACGATTGCAAGGAACAAGAACACAATGAGATGCATGATGGCATGAAGGAGACTGACACCTGCTCCAACTCCTCCATACAGTGTGATGGCATCCAAAACTGTCAACAGGCCGTTGATGAGACAAACTGTGGTGAGAACACTTTCTACAGCAAAGAGGCTGACAATCAGATGTAACTGAATCTTTCAGGACACAACACAGAGAGATTAGTGGTTGAGTGTATCAGATAGTGCTTTGGATTTAAAGTGAAACCACAAGGATGACATGTACTGCTCTGCAATAAGCATTTACAGTACACAGTAAGGCCTCTATTTACTGTGTTATGACAAATGTTGTTGAAAGTTCCACTGCAAAAAAATGAATAAAAATAAAAAAGAATCAAAATTGTGCAAGATAATAAGATTTAGGAAATGTATCTTGAATTAATTGTTAATTGTTGTGCCATTGTGTGTGTGTGTGTGTGTGTGTGTGTGATTTATGCCAATGAGGAAAGTAAGATAAGTTAATTCAAGACAGTGTTATTATTGTTAACAAAAGCTTAAACTAAAACAATTACAAACATTTTTTTATAATTAAAATAATTTATGAAATATACATATATATTAGATGAAAAATGTAAAAAAAAATAAATAAATACCTTGGCAACTTACTGAAATGTTGAGATGAAGTACTACAATTACTAAAACAAAATAAAAATAACATAAATATATGTAGAACTATTTAAAAACAATATAACTAATACAAATAGTAAAAGCACAAAAGTTCTAAAAACATTAAATGAAAACTGAAAATATAAAAATAAAAGCAAATTCAAAATATTAATGAATACAATAATAATATATTAACAACACTAAAATAACAGATTTAAGAAATCTCAGAAAACAAGTCTGAAAGTCTTGCGATATTTTTTTATTTTGTTTTAATGATGTTCAGAAATTCAGATTATTTTTTTTTTTTTTACTGTAAAACAAGACAAAAATACTAATTAAGGAAATCTAATTCCATTGTTTTAACATTCCTCTCCAATATCCTCAGTGAGATTCAGTGAAGGTGGAGTGTTGCAGGTCAGAACTTCTCAGGATGGTCGATTCCTTCCAGTGTGTAATCAGGGATTGGATCAGAGTTATGCTGACCAGATCTGTGAACAACTGGGCTTTAGAAGGTACACATATTTATCTACCACTAACAAGAATACTTAATAAAAATGAAAATTCAGCCTCATGTCTGGCCAAACCCATACAACTGTCCTTATTTAGTGGAAAATAAAGCATTTTGAAGAATAGTCTGCATGACTTGTACATTCTGTTTTTTTGTTGTTGTTGTTTGTTTTGTTTTTTTGTGTTCCATGGTAGAAAATAAAGGTCATACAGGTTTGGAACAACATGAGCATAAATGATAAGAGATTTTTCAATTCTGGGTGAACTATCACTTTAATGCATTAATGCATCTGAACTCAAATATGAATCTTGTCCCAACAACAACTATTTTAACTGATGCCTCGCGTTTCTGTCCCTTAGGTCTTATGCATCAAATCCAGTTGATAGCAAGACATCAGTAGCCCTTACTGTAGGACCTAGATCAGCCAAACTAATACAGGGTCTGGTCAATGTCAGGTAAGACTAGATTACAGTATATCAGAGCAGATGTTTTGTTATGTCAAGACAACAGTCCCCTCAATAGTACATAATGTCTTTTGTGATTTTTGTTTGTTCAGTTTGGGCTGTCAGGATGAGAAAGCAGTCTCACTTGAATGCACAGGTAGAAATAAATCTATTTTTATTAAACCACCAGTCATATTTAATCTCAGTTTATGTCTAATAACTGTGATGCATAACTAAATGATACACGTGATACATCAGCGTAAACCTTTGTTAATTCCATTTGTTAATGAGACATTGTGAGACATTGCGTGGGTGAGTAATGGATGATTCATCTCACGTTCAATTATGGAATTAAGAGGTTTTTCTTTTCTTTCAGACTGTGGCAAGCAGCAAAGTGCCTCCAGGATCATAGGGGGCAGCACCTCTCAGCTTGGCCAGTGGCCTTGGCAGGTTAGCCTGCATTACAGCGGAAGTCATGTTTGTGGTGGATCACTCGTCTCTCCAGACTTTGTTGTGTCAGCCGCCCATTGCTTCAAAGGGTTGGTATTCACTCATTCAGCTAGTGATGGAAGGAACAAAGTTGCAATTATTTTCATGAAAATGAAATCTACGGTACTCTAAATAATTAAGTACCATTACTGTCATGTGAGAAATGGAAAGGAACAGGATGATGTGTGTGTTTGTTCCGACAGGATATGAAAGGATTATTATAAGAGTCGGTGTGTAAGCCTGATAGTGCTTGTTTGTGTGTGTGTGTGTGTGTGTGTGTGTGTGTGTGTTTTATTAAGCAGGGCTTGGCAAACTGTCTGTTAGAAGCAATTAAATATAATTCTCATTTTCTGTAATATATATGAAAATATATTCAAATTAATTAAACTCATTAAAAATGAACCTACATTATAAAACTTAAAGTTAAAACCATCAGACACTTATTAATGGGTTCAGATCAATGGGATCTAGCACAGGATCATCATTTTGAACATTTTTGAAACCAAGGTGCGAAACAGCATGACAAAGCGAAGCCTCGTTTGCTGAATTCACGTGACGAGTTCGTTACAAGTTCATTACAAGCTCCTAATCTCTGATTCAAAACAAAATATTTGCAAATGTTTCAAAGCTTCATGAAGCAGTGTTTCAAAAGCGCCCTTCACTACATTCAGCACAAATTTATTTCAAGTTTATTCATTTGGAAGACACTTAAAGCAATGAATTTACCCAGCATCCCTTGGAACTGAGCACACTGTTGTTGCTAATCTAATGTTCTAGAAGTTTAGCAACAGGAACTAGCATGTTCATTAGCAAATGCTTATTATGTATAGCTGCTTTGATTTTCAGCAAGTATTCAGAACTTTTTTTTTTTCTTTTCATTGTAACATTGAAATAACTATTCATTTTTTCTTGATCACAGCTCAGTGAAGAATTCTCTTAATTGGCGTGTCTATGCTGGGACTATTTCCCAGAATGCCCTTCAGATCCCCTACTTTCTGAAGAAGATTATAGTGAATGAGAACTACAACACTAACAACAATGATTATGATGTTGCCTTGCTGAAACTCAGCAGTCCTGTTACCTTCTCCAGTGAGTTGGGTTTACTTGATGAAATAGATCACCCTAAAATGTTCACACTGCTTTTTTTTCTACAGTGAAACCATTTAGAAACCATAAAAGTACCCCAAATATAGTATTTATGGTATATGACTCATTTTCTATATTCCAAATAATCTACAGTAACATTTATCTTCTCAATCCAGGCAGTGTGCAGCCAGTTTGCTTTCCTACATTTGACCAAACCTTTTCAGATGGATCAGATTGCTGGACATCTGGCTTTGGGACAACACAAGAGGGAGCAGGTACAGACAGATTAAAATTAAAATGCATAAATATGGAAGAGGAAAAGAAATAGGACAACGAGTAACACCATGTATGATCATAATTTACCAAAACAGGACAATGTTATAGAGAAAGTAAGCATACAACATTTAGTGATTCACAAAAAGCCGACCAAAATTAAAATGAAATAGAATTAAATAAATAAATATGAATGAATGAATTAATTAATTAAATAACATTAACAACATTAAGGTATCTCTTGCATGAGATTTTTATATTCTGACAATTAGTCTCAACACAAACAATATAATGTTTTAATATACCTAATAGCATAATAATAATACAATAATTATTTAAATTGTAAATTATGTATGCATACATCATAATAGTGTTGTGTTGGCTTTAATTAATGCTGATTTTGTTCTGAAAAAAATACAGATAGAACAATTTTAACAATAATAATAACAATCATTATTAAGAATAATGAGAATTACTAATACATTAAAAAGTAAAGCATCTGATCACATTCAGGACATTAAAAATTGGGGTGGTAAATCTTAACAGACATAAAAATAGTCACAATTTTAAAAAAAATCTTAATTTTCCTAAAAATAGACTTTATTTATACAATTAAAGTCTATTAATATAAATATATGAAAATATTCTTAAAATATTCTTACAAAATAATAATATATTCAACAATTAATACCCTTTATTTTTTATTTTAATTGTATTTAATTATTTTTTGTATTCATACTGTACTCACCCTAGTACGCTTTGAAAATGCTGATTTGATCTTAGAAGTTTGCCCACGCCACAGCCTTCAATGTATATTGTCTTCTTTGAAGCTTTTAGCTGACCTTTGACTGTGAGCGTTTCCTTTGCTCTCACAGACCTTGCCTCTACAAGCCTCATGGAAGTGAAAGTGAATATCATCAACACGCTTCTGTGTAACAGCAGTCAGGTGTACCGTGGGGCCATCACCAAGAATATGATATGTGCCGGTGATATGAATGGGGGACGGGATTCCTGTCAGGTGGGTTTACCTCAGCTACTAGAGCACAAGTGACCTCAGGCAACTACATTATTCACTGTCAAAGTCTCGCCCAGTGTTTCTTTGTCTCATGACATTGATTTATTCAGGTTTGGGCAAATGCTGTATGCTGTATTATTCACATTGTTGCAATTGTGTTTTATTCAACCAAGTTTGTACGATATGCAAACATGAAACAAACTGATTTAAGAAGTACTTTATATACATATTATAATGGGTCTAGTCATGTGGTGCTACCAACCAAATCATGGGGTGCAACTAACGAGTATTGAAAACGAGTACTTTTATAAGAACTATTTATTCATTTTATATTTTACTATTCACTCATTTAAATAATGTTATACATGTTTGTCCACAATGATCTGAAGTCCATGTTCCATTTGCTTTCTCTCTGTCCTTGTCGTTGGTCTCAGGGGGACAGTGGAGGTCCGCTGGTGTGCAAGGGAGGTAATAACCGCTGGTATCTGGCTGGAATTACGAGTTGGGGAGCAGGATGTGGACAAAGACAAAGACCAGGGGTATATAGCAGAGTGACCAGCCTTCTGCCCTGGATCTACAGCAAGATGCAGGTAAGCTGGACAACATGGTCCAATGTGAGTCCACATAGTTCACTGATTCATAATGTTGTTCTTTTACCATCTAGGTACTATATACTTATTGCTTTCTCTTAACATGTTTATATCTTGTCATCTTAGCAAGAGAAGCCCTGATGCCTCTCTTCTGTATGATGTGTCCATTGCTGAAGACTAAATGACGAAAGTGGACACAGGACAAAAGATGAAGGACAAAGCAATGCACTTTGAGATGGGACAATGTTGCAATATTGTAGCCACAACTGGACAAAGAAAAACAGACTTTATTAATCTCACATTCTCCAGTCAGAAAATAATAAAACAACTCAACCTGGGAAAGCAGAGCTGCAGGCATTGAGGACCCTGTGGTCCCCTTCTGTCGCTGTGCTTTCCTCATTCTTTCCTTTGCATTTATACTGTATGTTCATTACACGCTGCTGAATCTGAGCCTCTGTTACCTCTTTAACTTGGTATCCTTGCACTGATTCTACAAAAAAATAAAAATAAAACATATTGGGAGTATTCTGCAAATATGTATCTAATAACCAAAGGGGTGTTCATTTTGTTTGAAAATCAGTGTCTATGAGCTATAATAAAATGTGGTATTGTTTTAACCCATGTGAAGGGTCCATCCTTTTCTATCTCTGATTCATACTGTTTCTTTATAAATCATGCCGAAAATGGATACAGTTTGAGCTTTATTCTCCAAATGCAACAAATTAATATAGTGGAGAATGGGGCTAGCTATGAAAAATGCTATGTCTCATTGGGCTGTAACTACTGGACAATGACACATTCTGTGTAACACTTCAGTTGAAAGAGTGCAAGGTAAGCTATATAGATAAACACTTAATATTTGGCAACTATTTTACAATAAAAATTGTACACAAGCAAGAGTAATATTTCGTCAAATTTTGCGTTTTGAATTAAAATATATTATTTAAAGCTGCAGTCCGTAACTTTTTTGTGTTCAACATTTATATAATAAGCGACTACACCATGAATCCATTTTCCAAACCGTGTTTTTGGCTTGTCCTGAATCACTACGGTACACCTATAATAAGTGTTTATATTCGGACTATTTAGATTGGTTCGGGTAGGTACCGCTGCGGAGTAGCCCGGTACCTGCGTGATTCGCCATAGATATAAACAGAGAAGTAGCTCCGGCTACAATGTTCTTCCGCAAGACGCACGCAGTTCTGTTTATTAACCACTAGAGCGCCAAAAGTTACACTGCAACTTTAAGTGATTAATGTAACGCAATTGAATGTGGTGAGGGAAAAAAATAACAGAGCCATTTTTAGCATATTAAGCACACGAATAAGAGTGAATATGTGCACATTGTGAATGGATTTAATGAACTCTTGAAACATGCAATACTTTTTTCTTCTTCTTTTGTAGCCAAGGCTTTAAGTCATGTGTCTATACAACTGACTTTCAAAAGTACATCCACATTGATAAATATTCACTGGAGTAAAAAGTGTTAAACCTAGTTCCAGTTTGTTCTGTGAATCCTTTTGCGGGCCACCCCCAGTCCAGAGGAAAATATTGTTTTGGAATCAACTTTGTCCCAGACGTTTCTCCTAAAATAACATTGGATAAAAAGAGAGAACACTGCTGAGAGCTAGGAGCATTTCATGAGAAATGTCAGACTTTTGATTGTCTTTGGTATCTATCCAAACTTGAGCAGTCTGAGACATTATAGAGATCTCCTCTGAAAGTGACATTGCGGCATGTCATTTTCTCGGGAGAAACATCTGTGAAGCTGAAGAGTTCAGTAAAAGTTCGGATTTGCTTTGCATCATTGCATAAGTAAACACACTGAATTTGTGAGAACACCGAACAAATACAAACAGTATATATTTTCTTGTGGAGTCATTACGAAAAGCTCTGTGTGGACTTTTGGATGGACTTTGAAGACTCATGTTTCACGAGTTTGCACTAACATATAATAGGATTGATCAAGTTGGTAAGCATATTTGGCGTGCTGTCCAGAGGGAGGGCTCCGAGCTCGGGAGAGAGCCCGACCCCCGAGCCGAGAACTCCCCTTATCCCTAAAAATGGGATGAGAAATAGAATAAGAGTGAGGAGCTGGGGTGGAGGAGGGATTCTGGAAAACTGTCGTCGGTCAGAGGTAAGTTGGCTGTATATATAGCCTATACACCTGTTGTGCTAGTTAAGGTGAGCTAAGGAGCTCCAACTGTGCCGAATTGATTGGTTATCTGATCGTGCTCCTCCCGAACCTTGTTAATGAAACATCATTATGTGACCGTGCACGCTTTTAAAGACCAACCAACACTCGCGACCAACGCGTGCGGTGTCTCTCATTGCGCGCGTGGCGGGGCGGGAACCGAGAGAGCGCGAGAGAAGAGACAGGGACAAGCCAACCGTCAATATATTTATATTAGAAAAGAGTAGGTGAATCTTGTTTACTGCTATACAACATCAGTCGCTCGTTTACGTGGACTTGTATCCATTAATATATTTTCTCTCCATTTCAAAAAGCCAAAAAATCCACTTATCAGACAACGACTTGAGGACCATACAGTCGTGCGGATCGTGTCAGCGTTTGACCCACTATTGCCCATCCACTTACAAGTACCCGAGACGAGGTAGGGTATGAAGTCACTTATCCAACTAGGGCGTATGCTGTTGCTTTATAGTCTTAGTGATGTTGCATGGTGTTTACTCGTTATAAAGAAGGTATTTTGGAAAGACGTGCGTCAAGCCCCGCTTTTATTCCAATGACATCATCAGTCTAAGTATCGTAAACATTTCATAAATGGGCAGTGTGCATTTCAACCGCAATATTATTGTCAGATGCATTATACAGTTTACACATCAGAAGTGAATTCTGATTTTATTAAACACATGTATGAATATAAAATGCTGTAGAATGACAGCGCGCTGTTATTGTTGCGCGAGGGTGTGTCCGAATTGCTTTGTGCCTTTTTGCCTCATTAAAGCGTTAAATGACTATTTGCAGAACCTCAATACATCATTTATGTTCATTTATGTTATAGTTTGGCATATTATTATGAGTGATGTATTTGTGTTATAATAAGACAGATGTGAAAATCTGAAATGAGAGGGGAAATGGTGATTGCGCGCGAGCGGATTACAGTTTAATTACTAAGGAAAATGTATCAGCGCGTGAAAAAATGAGCTTTTAGTATGCGTGCAGAAGGAAATCCACAGGTGGGGAGGGGTTCAATGATGACTACGACTGAGCTCCGCGCCCACAACAGGTAGCGGGTTATATTCGGTACTAATTGACACGTTATAAAAGGAGGGAGTAGAGTTAAAGTGCTCATTACGCGGCGCTCTCTGGAATACCTGATTCTGATTGGTCAGTGCTTACATATTTCATAATATTGATTGTTATTACATATCTATTCTTAAGTAAGATGTTCCAATTCAAGCCAAAATATCATGTCCATTTTTCGTAGTCGTGTATTAAGTGGGGTGATGTACTCAAACAAACCCCTTCAGGGTGATTAAGACAAGGTGATCATTATTATTTTGGGAAATTATTATCTAACGGGACTTATCCCTTACAATTTAATACATTTAACAATTATCTTATGTCCCGCGTTTCGACGACGTGCTGTTATGTACTGAATGCCATCGCGTTTCAATTTCCAAATGTTTGATTTTCCAGGATGTTTGGGCAAGGAATTGTCCTGCCCTTTATCAAAAAATGATAGCCATAATTTTCAGTTTCTAGGTTACCATCACTATCTCTTTCAAAACTACAGCCAGCTTTCTGCACTAATAACCGTAATCACCTGACGAATACGGTTGCCATAGCAATATTTCTGCACCGTGGTAGAGGCACGTCTGGCAGCGCGCCAATGAAAGCTTTGTTGTCGTGGATACAGTTTACCCTCGTTTGGGTTGTGATGAAGGGCTTGAGGGTCTCACCTTAAATAGTCAACGATGACCTATTGCTCACAGCAAAATATTATTCAATAAACTGAAATCCTAGATCTGTCACAATAAATATTCTAAATATAAATATCTTGCTCATCTGAAAAATGGTAAGGAGTAATTATGGGACACTGACACCACATATGACAGATGGTGTATTAATCAGAAATCATATGAGCTTACCAAAAAGAAAAGAGTATACAGTGCATCAATATCGTTTTGCCGTCTATTGTATACTAGCATTTTCTGTCATCAACACCCCTGCAGGCATTTCAGCAGTTTACTTACACAGTATCACATTGTTTCTAAATGAAAGAGATGCAATTTATTTAATTGCAATGGGCTCAGATATCATTTTGCACATGAAACAGAAGGAGGGAAGGGAAACCATTTTAAACTGCTGGCAAATAATTTTAATGGGAAAACTGCTGCCGTGAAAAACTGGATATAAATAAAAGCATATTAACAGCTAAGCAATACATTTCCTTACAGTGAAAATTACAAGAATTAAATCACAAGAAATTAGATTTTTTTTTTTTATATTGTTGCAATTATGTTTTGTATTAGTAAAAAGTTATGTCACTTGATAATGCATAAAAAAAAAACATTAAAAAGATGTTCCTACAAGTCACTGTGTAATGCATCACATTTGATTATATTTTATTTAATAAAAATCAGTTTCTTATTCTTTTTCAGTTATGTGCATGATGGTGCTTTCATGTTACTTTTTTAGTTCATGTTTATTGTATTACACTGTGAAATAATATTTATGAAAGTTTTGTTTCACTTTTATTTTTAATGTTTCTTTATGAAGTTTGACATGCTGAATATGAAAATCATATTACTTTGTAATAAATAATTAATTAAATAAATAAATAACAATGTTGATTACTTATACAAGCAAATCTGTTATTACAGATAAACATTACATGGTACATGCTTAATTCTGAGCTAACAACAGTTTAAGATCAACATTTACCAAAAGTGAGTCGTCCAAAATTTCAGAAGGATGATTTTTGTCTTTCATGACTAGTCCAACAATGTTCTGGAATGTTCCAGAAAGCACTAGAATATTACAGAATATTACAGTATGTTACAGAAACTTTTAGAATTAATTTTTAAATTATTTTAAATATGCAAAATTAGTACAAAAACTTATCTGTACTAAACCAATGTTTCAAAATTAATGACAGAATTCTAAAATTTACCTGACCTAAATATTTACCCCAAAAAATGATGCTACGTGAAAATAAATAGTACAATAATAATTAGCACTACTGAATTACAGAAGAACCATAAAAAAAAAAATAAGTGAAACATTTATCTTTTTTTACATTGTGTTATTTTAGCGTATGTGATTGTGTAGTGTGGACTCTCTTTCATGTAGTCATCTACTGTACCCATTTGCACCACTTTGTGTTACTGTAGCATTTTTAGTTGTTAGTTGAAGTTAAGATTAATTTTAATGACCAATTTATGCAGAAATCCAGATATATCCAAGGGGTCACATACTTTTTCCTTCAACAAAAATATCACATTATCACTTTGTGTAAAAGTCAAACAAAATATTGATCTCAGCTGCATATATTTCCCAATACATTCTGCCTAAAATAGGCAACTGGCGTGAGAATTTTCTCTCCTAGCTGGTGTTTTTAGTGGGCCTAAAGGGCATAAAAAAGAGCTAATTAGATGGGGAGAGAAACTGCTCCAGTTCTGGCACAATAAATGCGTGTAAACACTTGCACTCTTACACCTAGTCATGAGAGCTCTCAGTCGGCGCCAAGCTCTGTTGATGAAATTATTCCCTCTCATCCATAGCGCGAGTCATATCAATGAAGTCAGATTCTCTCAGCTTCTGACATATGGTTAAGTAATTGATTACAAGATCAAGCAGTATTTGATGATGAAATCAGTCCAGCAAAAATAGCACAACATATGCACTTTGTTTGTGACTGGTTGACGTCTTACATAAGATACTCTTCTGTTCAAAATGTGATGCATTTTGCGGGACACTCAAAAACAGTGTGATGCAAACACCTAAGTAAATAAAAAAAAAATAATAATAAAAATTACATTATCTAGGACGACTCTACCAATCCCTTTGTGCAGGCAGTTGTTTGTTTGTATTTGCTACTCATCAGTATAGAAATCCATAATTCATATGATGGTCATTGGGAGTGATCTTGTTTGCAAGTCATCCAGATATAGCGACAGTCTTCCTTTTGTCTTCAGGGAACACAGGAAATATCTGTGGCCGAAAACATAGTCTCAATTGACTTTTAGGGTGAATTTCATGGTCAGCGACCACCTGGGAAGGCTTTTACTCAGAAGAAAAAAATGTATTGGTGCATCTAACTATAGCACTCTGTCGATATGTCTGCTGAGGTCAGAGGCTGTGTTTGATAATTAAAGCCAGACGAGTCTCGTCTCCTGGCGTCCGTGAATTAACTGGCTTCTGCTGACTGAAAGGTACAGAGCAAGGGTTCCTAAAAGAATAGTATGCATCCCCAAGAGGATGGGAAATATATCGCATAAATATGACATATACAATGAGACAGTACACTGTTGACCGACATTGAAGGTGCATTCATGTGATGAATGATAGTGATGAGCGCTTTCAAAACACTGCTTCAAAAGCTTTGAATCCTTTGCAAAACATTTTTGAACCAGTGGTTCGGAGTGCATTTCAAACTGCCAAAGGTATGTGATTTCAGTAAACAAGGCTTCGTTATGTCATAGCTGTTTCAAAATGTCTTGAAAATTCAGTGCTTCACCATTGGGATGCTCTCTCTGCCAACCCTGCTGCTGCTGTTGGCTATTGCAGTTGTTGTAGATTATTGCTCCTGCTGATGCTGCTAAGCAAGTACACTTGCTACTGCCAATACATACACCGACACAGTGCTGTGAGTATTTAAGACATACTGCTGCTGCACAGATAGCATATAAAATAACCCGTAGCAGATCTATACAGGTGGAGCTGGGGAAGGTGGAAGGTTTCAGAGGAACTCTGAAAGCATGCTGTGAAATGCTCTAGTGAATATTAACCAGCCATTCATATTTAAAACAGCAAGTTCAATGGTGGTGTACATGAGCCAATCAGCTTGTGCCAAGTCGTTTAATGCTGTGAATATCATCAATTTGCATTAAGAACCCATCAGCCTGCGCCATCTAGAGTTTCATGACAGAACTTGGCATTTATGACCAGGAGGTGTCACCAGTATGTAATGTTTCGAGCACTTCGAAAAAGTGAATCATTTTGATTTAAAGCTTGTTTCTCCCATCACTAGGGCTGTATCCAAAAATTGCCCTGTATACCCTTAAATATAGGGCACTATTTGACGACACATGAATTTGTAATGGTGTCCGAAACCATAGAGGATGTTGAGTGCACTCATTCAATCCCATAATGCATCACAATAACGAGTGTACAACTGATGTACACTCAGCGGCTAGATAATACCCATAATGCACTGTGAGGGTTGTGTCAAATGAATTCCCATGTTTGGTCAGAAGACGAATCGTCCATCCATCTATTTTCTAAAATGATTGTCCAATGTGGGTACAGCATAATGTCATACAGGTATACATTTCTTGTTAATTGATTATTAAATAGTTGAATTAAGGTCTATGCATGCTAGTTTTTAAACTTTGCAAAAGCGGTTGCCCTTCCGGCGCACTCTGTGTTTGAATTCGCTCACTTTTTTTTTTTCATTCACTCTCAGCTGGACTATATTAGTGTACTGATGTAGGGAATAGTGAATGAGCGTATAGGGGGTGATTGCAAACACATATTAATTAACTAAATGAGGACCTAACTACTGAATAAAACAAATGTCCTCAGAAACTGTAAATATACTGCTAATGTGAACACTAGCTGTTTACAGTTTTTGACATATAAATAATGACAACATCAATACTTTCAAAATGTTTCCCTCAATTTAAAACATGTCTGAATATTAGAAAACATGAGAGAATGTCCAATACATGTACAGATCCACACTTACTTGTATAGAGGCAATTAGCAAGTGCCCATTCAGTCACACATAGACTGCTTATTGATTTTCTTTCCACACAGAAATTATTTTAGGTCAATAAGGCACCAGTGATTTATCCAAGAACTTTTATCCAAATTCCTGTCAAACAAACATAATCCTAACTCTATCCCTACCAATAACTATACTTATAATCAGCACCATCAATAAAATTCACTTGGCTGGGCTGATGGATATTGAAACACAAGTGTGAATGGTTTCTTCTCATGCCTCTGAGGAACTGCTTGCCATTGGGAGAAGAGGATTCAAGCTGATCTGACAGACAATGTCTGTTGTTTACAATATACCCACAATGCTCTCTTATAACACATGATAAAAGGTTTCTAATAGTCTGTAGTAATACTGCTGGTATAGTCTGCCTTGTTTGAGTATTGGTGAGCCGAAACTGAACTTCAGGTGAGATTAAATTGGTTAAACAGAATAACCCAACTATGTTGTTGTTATCGGCTCATTCCAAACACTTCTGCTCCTTGTGAATTCATTGAGTCTGATATTGTCCATTAGTAGACTGCAGTGCCTCTAGAATAGGTGACATGCTGATAAGACTGAAGCGCTTAAAGACCAAGATAAGGGAGGTATTTCGCTGTGTTAACATTATCACACATAAGGTAGCTGTAGAGCCATGTGTCTCTTGATATAGTTGAAAAGAACATTATGAGGTCATCAAAGATGGTATTATGCTACTACAGGAAGACTTTGAACAAGAATTCCCAGATGTCCATCATTTCCTTGTGGTTCTGGCTTATTTGCTCCTTCTTCTGTATGGACATCTGGTAACCAAGAGGTCTGCTAAAGGTAGAATAGCTGTACAATGTTGGCTCTAGTGAGTACAACATTATGAGGCAGAATTGCATTGATAGTTACTCTACAGACAGAAAATCCAGTCAATTCATATACTGATATGTCCCATATTCAGAATACTGTTCAAAAAGTACTGTATGAGTTTTCCAATGGCCATTCTTATAGGGGTCATATGGTGCTTTTTTAAAGATCATTATTTTGTGTATTTGGTAAGTAATCTTAAAGATTCCTAAATGCATCTACTTTCGGAAGGCCAAATAAAGTGCTTTTGCTTTCACCTAGAAACACACAGCGTCTCCCTGACATGGTGCTTCAGCACTAACTGTGGTTACTGAAACCACGCCTTCTTTCTTTGCGTGAACATTTGGGCCGCATTATGCTAATATTTCCACATAGTGAGGTAGATATGTGGGGGCGTGTTAGAACGAGACGTTTTAGGGGGGCGTGGCAGAGTCTTAACTTTGATAAATAATATCTCTTTGGTTTTGAGACTTTAGTCTTTGCAACTTCAGGGATCTTATCTATGCACAATCAGCTTGTAACACTCCAAAGAGAAAGGAAAACTTGAAATCGCATCATATGACCCCTTTAAATTTTAAAGGAAGAGTTTACCCAAAAATGAAAATTCTGTCATTAATTACTCACCTTTGTGTCGTTCCAAACACGTAATACCTTCGTTCATCTTCGGAACACAAATTAAGATATTTTTGATGAAATCGAAGAGCTTTTTGACCCTGCATAGACAGCAATGCAATTACCACGTTCAAGGCCCAGAAAGGTAGTAAGGACATCGTTAAAATAGTCCATGTGACATTAGTGGTTCAACCGTAATTACTTTTTAATTACACAAAAATACTTTTTGTGTGCAAAGAAAACAAAAATAACTAATTTATGCTGGGTCAGAAAGCTCTTGGATTTCATCAAAAATATCTTAATTAATTTGTGTAACGAAGATGAATGAAGGTCTTACGGGTTTTGAATGACATAAGAGTGAGTAATTAATGACAGAATTTAAATTTTTGGGTGAACTATCCCTTTAATTATGGTTCCCGACTTACAAAGCATTATTATTTCGACCCCACCACAAATTTGAGATTCAAACATATAAAACGTTTCAGGTTACTTATGTAACCATGGTTCCCTGACGTCATGGCTGTCGCCGGCCAACGAGTTGGTGTTTTTTCAATGTATGCTTCAGACACGGGTCACGACGAGGCATTCCCCATAGCGACCCCTAGAGGACACAGTTCGAAGTTCCCATGAAAGGGAACTTCTGTAGTTCAATAGGTAATTCTGGTAGTTTCACTGTTTTGGTGTTTTTTTTTTTTTTGTATTGATCACCCACATATTTCCACATGAACAGTCAGCAAATATGTAGGAAGTTCAAATATTGTATTTCACAAGGTCAGTGTAAGTGCAGTTGAAATTAAATACTGATAAAGATATGCCACTTCCTTTTTAATAGAACAGTTTAATAGAACAGGGACAAAGACACAACTCCGTGTTTTCTCCAAAAATCTGCATAAACGGCTGAAAAAGGTCACAACAGCATTTCGCTTGTCCGTGTTGTGTTTTCTCATTCTAGATAAACTCTCAGTCTGTTCATTATTGTTGAGATTTACAGACTGTTTATGCAGGTTAAATTGTTACACCAGTGGGTGGTGGTAAGTCATTGTCTTTATAATTCATTGAATCATTTAATTCAGTTCAAAATCATCATGAACAAAACACCACAACTGCATGCTACTCCGTGTTGAAACGGCTCTGCTTTGACTATGTTTGGAACTATTTTCATTGGCGGAGCAAAGTGTCTAAAGTTACTGCGTCTAAAATGTAAGTTACGTAATATTAACTTTTTGTTTATTGAAATGTTTATATAAAAGTAATATCACACAATCACACTGCCTCTTTGTTTACTACTGCAAAGCCTCTTTGACACAACCAGTATTGTATAAAGTGCTATACAAAAAAAAAGGTGACTTGACTGCAATAATTTGTCATTTCTTTAAACCTTCAGTTGTCATTTCTCTAAACATTAATAGGGTCTAGTATCTTTTTAAATAGTTAACTAGTGGCAGATTCTGAAAACATGGTGTAGCAGTAGGAGTGAAGTAGTCTCACACACAAAATGTTCTTTAGAACGTTCCTTGGGTTTTCAATTTATTTTTGCACATTGTTGAACCTTATCGTATATGGCCATATTTGTCACATTGCAGTTAGGTGAGTGCAGTGTAAATTAGCAGCATAACGCTAATTTCATCAGTTGTTAGTTGTGGGAACAACATTTTCTCAGAATCACCCGGTTCGCTTTACAAGTTGACCATGACACTATTTCGAGATGATGGTGCCCTACATAACAGCAGGGTGGCGGTGGCAGAATTGGCTTTAAAATTTTGAGAAGCAGAAGGGTTGTTTGGTATTTTTAGTTTTAAAAATGTATTTTTCTTTTGTATGAATACACCCATATGATTGAACAAATATCTATGATCTGTCATCTGTCATTTTATAAATATACTGATTTGAAGTCTGTTGTGTTTCTTTGGAACAATTGGTTGTTTCCCTTTTTGATGTATTAAATTGCTTTTTGCGGCTTGTCTTTTAAAGGAACTAGAATTGTCACATGCTGGAGTGATGGATAGATTTTCATAAGTTTGGAAAGCTGAGCTTAAAGGGATAGTTCACCCAAAAATGAAAAATTTGATGTTTATCTGCTTACCCCCAGGGCATCCAAGATGTAGGTGACTTTGTTTCTTCAGTAGAACACATTTGATGATTTTTATCTCCAACCATTGCAGTCTATCAGTCGTATAATGCATGGCAATGGTAACAAAATCTATGAGAGTAAATACAAATCAAACGACAGTAGTTTATCAGTAATCCTAAAAAATAACACTGCCAAACACACATGCTAAAAAACAACAACTTACTTACACATAGTAAGAAATAGTTATAAAAACTGAAACAGAAGCAAAACAAGTAATAGGAAAGAGGAGAAATAAAAAGCGATACTTATCCTTTACCGGTGTCCCTGCCCGGTGGATTCGCACGGTAGAGTCGATGGTCTTTACACTCTTCGGTCTTCACATGAGGAGGCCTTCACGCGACTGCTGCCACGGTAAACTAAGCTTTTATTATACCCGTCTAACAAAACACTAAATTTATTCAGCTGGACACACTTTCCTTATTTTCTCCACAATTACAGCAGTAGGGGGAAGGGAACTATCTATCACGGACAACATCTGGTTTGCATTAGTGAGGATGTCTGCCATGAGTTCACTGGTTACCCCTACATAAAGATCGTTTTGAACCTGTGAAAAACTTTACCAAAACTCTATCTAGTGCTTGCCCAAGTAAAACTCCAGGGCATGTTGCTATGCAGTTGCCAGGGAGTTCAGCTTGAGTCAAAAAAACCTACCTTAAGTCTCTATGAAAGGGGTCTTCAAGCTTTTTCATTAGTTTAAAAATAACAATAGTCAATGGATCGTCTGTTTAAGGCTACGTTTACATGACAACGGTGTAGTCAAAAACGGAAAGTTTTTCCCTTGCATTTTTAAAAAGTTTCATGTATACACGACAATGTTTTCAAAACGATTCGCGTTCACACATACCCGCGAAAACGGCCAAAAACGCTGTATTACGTATGCCAGGCCAATAGTTGGCGCTGTCACCTTGTTAGTAAACAGTAGTGATGCAAAGTCCAATTCATTTCCGCGAACCGGTTCTTTTCGGACAGATCGGCTCATTGAACCAGTTCAAAAAGCCGATTCATCGGTTCCTGATGTCATCAAGCAGTAGCCTACGTCTCTATTCATTTCTTTTCTAACAACTCGGTGCCATGTTTTATCAATGAAAAAAATCAAATAAGTAATTTGTGTCAACACATTGAAACATTCAAAAATAAAGTTATTTGTGTGAACGCATTACTGATTATTGCCATATATTTGTAGAAAACATGGAAACCCCAAAGACGCTTTAATATGTTGTGTGCTTTAATAGAACAGTGTCGACCGCACAGAGTAGCATTATAACAGAACTTTCAAATGTATCTAGTATGATAAAACTGCTGCTTTTTTCCCCCCACATGCGGCGTCATCTAACTACGCCTTTGTCTATTTGTTTATTTTGAATACGCGCCCTCTAGCGGCGAAAATTACACATTGTAACTTTAAGTTAATGGTGTTTGTGGTCACAGTTTCATTCGCGGATCCTATATGTCATATACGACTGACTGACCCAAACTAGTCTTATTTGATTTCGCTTAAGCAACTTTAAATATAATATGCATGCACAATAAACTATAGTAAAAGTTATTTACATCACTCGACAGAAAGGTTTTAAATTAATAACGTCACTCATCAGCAGTGTTGGGGAAAGTTACTTTTAAAAGTAATGCATTACAATATTGCGTTACTTCCTAAAAAAGTAACTAATTACGTTACTTCGTTACTTTTTATGGAAAATAATGCGTTACATTAATTTTGCGTTACTTTCGCGTTACTTTTTAAATATGAGCAGGGCTTGATTGTTTCTAATATAATCACAATTGTTAGTTTATCTAAAGTCAATTTTGCTTATTAGTATGGTTGAACTGGATCATCAAAGGTCAGCAGCAAAGACATTGGTTAATAAAATGGGATTAGATACATTTGTGCTATTTAACATTTAATTATTGCAGGTTTGCGTCATATTCTGAGTGTTGTACTGTAAGGAATTTAACTCATTTAAATTTTATAAGGGAATTAATCATTAATTTTATTTCTAGCTCAGGTTCTGAGAGGAATCGAATCTGAAAATTCGAGGTCAACCTGATTAAAACTGATTTCAAATTTGAATAGTTCCTGATTAGAACTGATTTCAAATTTCAATAGTTTACACCTTATCAACGGTCGTCCAGCGAGCCGTTAATGTCCGTGTATCTTAATCTGACTGTGTGTATTTTCCTTGGCCACAGGTCAATACATTCTTTGATAAGTAAGCTACGAGCTAGGTAACGTGATCTTGGCAAGGTTTAAAGACAATACTTCTGTATAAATGAAAAAGAATGTATTAGCAATTCTAGATTACATTAAAACTAAGCTAAAACACACATACACACACACACATACATACAGTTCGGAAGAATGAGATAACGGAGTTGCATGAAGTTTTCAAAGTTCTAACTCGTTTCCACGAGTGGTTTTAAATTCAACCCTGGGACAATCACAAAGCAGAGATTTTCTTATCTTTACTGCTTAACTCAATTCACCAGTTCAGCACCGATTTCAGCAGATAGGAGCATTGTTTGTACTTGCGTTTTGCTGAAATCTGAGAAGCAGAGTTGATTTTCTCGTTGCTGACACAGGCTTCCTGGATGGCTGCTTGAGGGAATTCCTTTGCTGATTGGCTGTTGCGGTGACGTCAGGATGACGTCCTTTTGGGAGAGCCCTCGTTGGATTGGTTGGTTGCCGGGTTACGGAAGAACCTCTGGTTCTTCTGAGAGAGTCTGCTTTAGCAAGACTTTGCGTTCTGCAGAGTTACGAATAGTTACTTGAAAAAAGTAATCTGATTACGTAACTCGCATTACTTGTAATGCGTTACCCCCAACACTGCTCATCAGAATCCTCTGCAAACTTCGCCACGGCTCATTCGGTTCTTGTTGAGTCATCGGTAACTCTCGGCAAACTTCGAGAGTTGGTTGAACCGGCTCATTCGGTTCTTTTTGGCCCTGTCCCAGATGGAACACTTCATGTGCACTTGCGGTCTTACGGACTTACAATGGCTGCCGCGTGCGCGTGTCTGTTAAGTCCACGAGACCGAACATCAGTAATGTGTACAGCCTATCTTCAGCCCCAGTCTTTATCTTGTTTTTCAGCCACACCATCCAGTACCTAAAATACATAAATTAAATTCAATTTATGCATTTAGCAGACACTTTTATCCAAAGCGACTTACAGTGCATTAAGGCTATACATTTTTTATCAGTATGTGTGTTCCCTGGGAATCAAACCCACAACCTTTTGCGCTGCTAACGCAATGCTCTACCACTGAGCCA
>NW_015546051.1:581128-581406 GCF_001515605.1 Sinocyclocheilus anshuiensis | reverse complement strand
TACACCAGACCCACGAACACTGGCTGAGTAACAAAAATATGAACACCACACAAGGGTTAGGTTCCTCATCATTCTTTTAAGAACCTGCTCACCTGCTTGAATATGAGCTGTCTCAAACTGCTTATCAATAAAGACTGCTTTACTAGCATTACCCTTATGTCATCCTCTTTTGTTAATTTTGACACTGACTTTTTGTTCTCACACTCAACTTACTCAACCAACCATAACTACAAGGTTTGCGCAAAAAAAAAAAAATAATAAAAAAAAAAAAATAATCA
>NW_015546051.1:576931-580868 GCF_001515605.1 Sinocyclocheilus anshuiensis | reverse complement strand
TTTTAATTTTGACACTGACTTTTTGTTCTCACACTCAACTTACTCAACCAACCATAACTACAAGGTTTGCGCAAAAAAAAAAAAATAAAATAAAAAAAAAAAATAATCATTATTGTTATTATTAAATAATCCTGAAAAAAAGCAGCACAATGAAAATTCAGCTTTGCATGACAGAAATAAATTACAAGTTAAAATATATTAAATAATAAATTATAAAATAAATGATAAATTAAAATATACTAAACCAGAAAACAGTTATTTTAACTTTGTAATAGTACACAATATTATAGTTTTATTGTATTTTTGATAAATGCAAACTTGGTGAGCATAAGTGCCGCACAAAAAAAAAAACATTTAATAATCGTACCGATCCCAAACTTTTGAAAGATAGTGTCTGTTTTTATATTGTAAATTATATACCGAATTACTCAAAATGTGATAAAAGATTTTGGACATACGACCCAAATCCTGTCTGTTGCATGACAACTTTATCATTACAATACTGTATCATAGAATGGCAAAAAATGTTTATGCAAGGAACAGATTTCAAAAACCACAAGATGTTTTTCTGTGATTTATGAGTCTACGGGGAGTTTAAATTCATCCTGATGCTGTCAGGCTGTCTGACTATTGCGCTATTGCATAGGTACAATGACAATATGCCAGTCAAGGACAGAGCGTAATTGTGATTATGTATACTGTGAGCTTGTGAGAACTCTCTAGTCTTTCTGAATGTGGTAAGCATGTAACCCACTAACACTGATTTTCACTCTATTTACTATCTCTTTCTCTCTTTCTCTCTCTCTCCCCCCATTGCAGTTGCCATGGAAACTGTTCTGGTCTTCCTTTTTTCCTTCCTAGTCTATGTGGCGGGTAAGTGCCCCCCTCCATTTCACTCCAGGCTCCTTGTGTCCGCTGGGATTGGAAAGAATTGGAAAAGGATGGGGAGAAAGCCATGACATGACACATTAGCACCATCCTAGAGTTCTTAACTGAGAATTTGACAAGTGACCTCTCCTAATCTGGGATCACATGTATATGTGTGTGTCAGTGTATGTGTTTGCACTCTCTATAGTTCTTCAAAAGACTCATCTAAAGCTCTGAGTGTTGTAATTGTGCTTCTACATGTCGGTGAATTGCTGTCCTGCTTTTGCCAAACAAACTTCATTTGTGAAATGAGAACATCCATTTAAATAACACTCTCATCCATCTCAGTCCTCTGAGAGACTCCACCCTACCCACAATTAGGCCACGTGAAACTGCCAGCACATGTGCACTAGATTCATATTCACACACAGAGCTCTCTACACTGGTAAAAAATGTATTCTTCAACTTTGTGAACAAACATGTCGCCCACTGCTAAAAGCACTGCTGACTGTCAGACTAGTTTTCATCTGGTTTTCTTTCACACTGCAACCACAAGGTTCCTTCCTTCTATTCTTTCCTCCCTTCATTTTCCATTCCTTACTTTCATTGTTTTCCTTCCTTCCTTCCTTCCTTCCTTCCTTCCTTCCTTCCTGGGTTCGAGTCTCGCACCGGCAGGGATTGTAGGTGGGGGGAGTGAATGTACAGCGCTCTCTCCCACCTTCAATACCACGACTGAGGTGCCCTTGAGCAAGACACTGAACCCCCAACTGCTCCCCTGGCGCCGCAGCAAAAATGGCTGCTCACTGCTCTGGGTGTGTGTTCACGGTGTGTGTGTGTGTTCACTGCTGTGTGTGTGCACTTTGGATGGGTTAAATGCAGAGCACTAATTCCAAGTACGGGTCACCATACTTGGCCACATGTCACGTCACTTTCACTTTTTCACTTTCAATTTCCTTTTAATAGTCGCTTTCTTACATTAAACTTGGTAAATTACCATAAAATGGACAGATCAACTTTTATGATAAATAAACAATGCACTCTTGCATACAAAGCATAAATATTTATTCAGATTTCAGAATGAACACTTTGTGTATACAAAATTTGTAATACATATGTTGAGGACCTCATCCGTCCGATATTTATCATGTTCGTCTGACGTCTGACGTTCGTCTGTATATGAACTACTTTTTATGCAGGGGAAATTCCTGACATTAAGCAAAACACCATTTACATGCATTGGACCTTTGCATTGTAAGAATGTACAGGGATGCTTAAGGTATAAAAAACGCTGATTTGTTAGGTGATGTTTTGTTATTAAAATCGTACGATTTCCTATTAATTCAATAGAATGTATGGGAATACTAGGTAATACCAATATGGCGGCATGGTGGCTTCACTTTTATGATGTCATGAGCAATCCAGTTCTCTATGAAATCAGTCGTGATGCCATAGAAGAACAATTTTGGGTTCCCCGAAAAACCTTTCAGTGAACAGTTCTGAAAAGAAACATTTATTTATTAGTGTTAGGAATATTTTAACAATCTAAAGTAGGGCTGTGCCTATTGAAGAAAAATGCGATATGTAATATGTTAAATCATGTGATATTCGATATGCGATACGATATTGCTTTAAGTGAAATCTATTTAAATAATATTAAAAAATATTTAAATACTAAAAATTATATAACCAATGTATATGTTTCATATTCTTTCTTGGAAAAGAAAGCTTCACTACAACTTCTGAAAGTGATAGTGCTTTAACTTTCAGGCAGGCTTACATTAGATATATTTAACAGTAGCATTCAATTAAGAAACAATACAGAAACTCAATAATCAAATGTAAAACTAAAACACTGCATAGTCTTCACATGAATTAATATACATTGATTCATAATAAAGCTACAAAGGTTAGTCAGTCAAGAGCAGTGAGTGGTTTTCTCTTTTTCTTTTGTTGTTTGACAGACAGCTGCAGGTTTATTGTATTGGGCTGCTAGGAAATCCTATTTCTTTCCAAACTGTTCACGTTCTCTTAAGACTAGGGCTGCACGATTAATCGGAATTAAACTGCAATCGCGATTTGGCAAAGGCTGCGATTTTTTTACATGTGCTGCTTGTCAGTAAAGCAGGGTTCCCTTTCAGTCGGTCACTACGAGTCACGTCGTGACTGACGAATTGGGATCTCGCTTCGAGAGACCAATCTACTTCAAGTGTAACTAAATGAGCCAATGCACATTGGCATGCAGTTATTGCATCCAGCTGCCGCTGATCACAGCGTGAGCATAAAAAGTCAGCCGTTGCAATGCATACCAGCTTTTCACTTCGGAGCCGAGCGACAACATCGTTCTGCTCCATCCAAGTGTCTTCAGTGAGCTACGAGTTCAACGCGCTCTTGGAAGCTTCTGGTGTTGGCGGACGGCGCTTCAGAGGTGGTCGTTCCTGTGTCGAGTGGGTTGCGCACTTCAGGCTGCACTAACCCCTGTTGTGCTGCAAGCGGTCATTTCCCCTGTGTGCCTCAGCACTAAAAGAGCAATTCCCTAAAAGAACAATTTCTCTAAAAGAGTACAATAAGCGGGTGCGTCTTTGTAAAGACGACGGATCATCTTTTTAAGATGCTGTTTCACCCGTGTGTTTCTGGATGTTTCTGGATTCTGGTCGTTACCTAGCGCCGGGTGATGGTCACGATCGCTGCCTCACGTGTCTGGGCATTAAACACGCTGAGGTGGCGTTCGCGGATGAGTCATGTTCCCATTGCGGGAAGGTGACCATCTCGGAGCTGCGGGCCTAGCTCCGTTTCCTCTGCCGCGATCTAGTGTTTGTTCTGGTGGAAGCCAGGCGTGGACTACTTCGGGCAGTAGCACGGGCGGTCTGAGGGTTACAGTGGTGGCAAACCCCTCAGGGAACCAACCCTCGGGGGACCATCGCTCCTCTAGCGCTTCGCAACCAATTGAGCCGCCAAAGGAATGCGCTGGGCCCTCTTTAAAGAGCGTACCAGCGGTATCCTTCAGTGCTCCTCCCGACGACCAGATGTCGATCACTGCATCGGAGGGAGAGCTCTCTGGAGAGGAAGATTC
>NW_015546051.1:576279-576839 GCF_001515605.1 Sinocyclocheilus anshuiensis | reverse complement strand
GCTGCAGCCAGCAGAGCCGCCGAAGGAACGTGCTGGGCCCTCTTCAAAGAGCGTACCAGCAGTATCCCTCGGGGCTCCTCCCGATGACCGGATGTCGATCACTGCATCGGAGGGAAAGCTCTCTGGAGAGGAAGATTCGGCTGCGCTGCCGCCCTCCGTGATGGTGGCAACGCCTGAATCGGATCCGGAGATGTTGGCTATGCTTTCCCGGGCCGCCGAGAGGGTAGGGCTCGAGTGGAAACCTCCACCGCGTCCCGGGCCCCCGAGGTTGGACGATTGGTTTCTCGGGGTGGCTCGTGCTGGTTATCAGCGCTCCGCCTCAGTGCCTTGGAGGTGCTCCCGGAGGTGCATGAGGAGTTCACCAGGTCATGGACAGCACCTTTTACTGCCGGAAACCGACCTGCTGGTTCCTCCTCCCTCACCACCCTCGACGGTGGTGCAGCTAGGGGGTATACAAGGGTCCCCCCGGTGGAGCGGTCGGTTGCGATGCAATTGTGTCCTAATACCGCCTCCACCCGGCAGGGCGAACTGTGCCTCCCCTCCCGGGTCTGTAGGTACTC
>NW_015546051.1:563069-575639 GCF_001515605.1 Sinocyclocheilus anshuiensis | reverse complement strand
TACGAGACACGCTTACGCCTTGAAGTGGAACCTGTTCGTCGAGTGGTGTTCTTCTCGCCGAGAAGACCCCCAGAGATGCCCAATCAGGGTCGTGCTTTCCTTTTTGCAGCAAGGACTGGAGCGAAGGCTGTCTCCCTCCACCCTTAAAGTTTATTTCGCTGCGATTGCTGCTAACCATGACTCCGTGGAAAGGAAGTCGGTAGGTAAGCATGACCTGGTCATCAGGTTCCTTAGGTGGCGCGAATGTTAAATACTCCCCGGCCCCCCTCCATACCCTCTTGGGACCTGTCTCCAGTGCTTAAAACACTACAGCAGGGCCCATTTGAGCCTTTGCATTCAGTCGAGCTAAAGTGTCTTTCATTGAAAACTCTGTTTCTGCTTGCTCTGGCCTCCATCAAGAATGTAGGGGACCTGCACGCATTTTCGATCGGTGATTCGTGCCTAGAGTTTGGGCCGGCTGACACCCAGGTAATCCTGAGGCCCCGGCCCGGCTATGTGCCCAAGGTTCCTACTACCCCTTTCAGGGATCAGGTAGTGAACCTGCAAGCGCTGCCCCCGGAGGAGGCAGACCCAGCCCTAGCTTTGCTTTGTCCTGCCTTGAGATGCTACGTAGACCGGACACAAAGCTTTAGGACCTCAGACCAGCTCTTTGTCTATTACGGAGGCCGGCAGAAGGAGAAGGCCGTCTCTAAGCAGAGGATGGCCCACTGGATTGTGGATGCCATCACCCTGGGGTGTGCAATCACAGGGTGTGCCCTGCCCGCTCAGGTTGCGAGCTCACTCTACTAGAAGTGTTGCATCCTCCTGGGCGCTGGCTCGTGGCGCCTCACTGACAGATATTTGTAGAGCTGTGGGCTACCAGACGTGGCGGAACGTCCGGCGCCAGGCCCTCACTCGCTGAATCTGTGAGAACTGGGTTCCATATGTGTAAAGTCCATGGTATAGCCTCAGAGCCCGTGTTTCCCCGGCAGACTTCTGCCATTTCCAAGAAGGTTACAATCACCTCCAATTTTCCATATGCACCTAAACCGATGTTCATATGTGTATTTGCTTCCGAAACCTCCTTCGGGAAGGATGGGGCTTCCGCAGCGTCCCTGTTCCAAGTGGAACGGGTACGTTTTCCCAGTGTTATCCAATCTCACTGAGTGGGTAGTGCTACGACAACGGTGAATGGTCTTCTTGTTGCGAGCCCCGGCCTACACCAAAAAGGGGCGCAGGTGGCTCGTACAGGGCACTAGAAGGGGCAGCATACATGGCGCTTTGGTAGGGAATCCCAATTCGTCGTAACCGACTGAAAGTGAACGTCTCGTTTACGTATGTAACCCTCGTTCCCTGAAGGTGGGAACGGAGACGTTACGTCCCGTCGCCATAGCTGCTGTACCACCGCTGAGCGGCCGGGTCACCGGCTCGGCTCCTCAACGAAAACCTGGTATGCATTGCACCGGCTGCATTTTTATGCTCACGCTGTGATCAGCGGCAGCTGGATGCAATAATTGCATGCCAATGTGGATTGGCTCGTTTAGTTACACTCGAAGTAGATTGGTATCTCGAAGCGAGATCCCAATTCGTCGGTCACGACGTGACGTCTCCGTTCCCTCCCAACCCATACCAGGTTTTCGCTGAGGAGCCGAGCCGGTGACCCGGCCTCTCAGCGATGGTACAGCAGCCGTGGCGACGGGACGTGACGTCTCCGTTCCCTCCTTCAGGGAACGAGGGTCACATACGTAACTGAGATGTTCTGTGATCAGTAGTAAAAACTGATCCAACCAAAGGCCAGAGGGCGCTCTTGCGCTGAAACTCCAAATCTGCCCGCAGAAGAAAGAAAATGCATGAAATCTGTCAATGCAGCTAAATAAACAGAAGATTGAACTGCTTTCATTGATTTAACGTGACTAATAAACAAACTATGACAATATATGGTTTATCTGAGTTCCTCTTATTATAATTTTCATTATAATAATGTATATTTATAATGCGATGCTAATCGACATAGCCTTTATCACTGCATAGAAAACTATGAAATAATATGTTGCGTGTCTTATTCTGTGTAAGAAGCCACATCATCTCACAGAAGGATTTTATTTCAAACACTGGACTGACGTTATGAAGTGAGTTTGGAGTAAAAACATAGCAAATGTCTTTTGGTGGAGAAGATCATAAATGCTTCATAAATGCTTCGCATGTTTGAAAGAAGTTTGACACGTGTTGCTTTTTCAAATATATATTGCAAGCGACTCAAACTCGCAGTGTTTTCAGATAGAGCAGAAATTACGCATGCGCTTCAGGAGTGTGTCAGACAGACAGCACGAGACCGCAACGAGTTGTTTTCTGTAACTTATTGCACTTAATAACTAATTTTAACGTCAAGCAAGTCACGCAAGGAACTTTTCGCAACGTTTAGAAGTAGCCTATTATTAAAATAATAATTCTGATATCACATGCCATTGCGATATGCATTTCGCGATATGTACATTTGCGATATTTCGATAATTTTGATATCGTGCAGCCCTAATCTAAAGAATATTTTTCTGCTATAAAGAACATTTTGTGCAATGGAAAGTTTCCATGGATGTTAAAGGTTCTTCATGGAATCATAGATGCCAAAAATTAACCTTTATTTTTAAGAGCGTATCAACTGTTAACACACACAGCAGATTCTGTCATTCTGCAGTCCCATTTTCTATTGTTCAGCAAATCTTTGAGGTCAAAATTTAGTAATTTCAATAGCAGGCTTTCAAAAGTAAGGATTTCCTCAAAGAGACTGCAAGAGCTTCATACATCGGTAGGCTAAAATAAAAAAAATAAAAAATATTTCTTCTTTCATGTCCACACAATTTTGCTAATGTGGCTGTACCTTTAAGACAGTATGTAAACATCAGTGCCAAAATACCAGTAAACTCTGTGATGTTAGTTGCTTTAGTGCTTCAGTTTCAGTTTTATCCAATTTGTCAAAATCTTCAGCATTAGCTCCAAGTGATAGTTCTGTAAACAGTGTGGAGTAATCGTGTCATCTCTGTCACAATGCTAGAATTGATCCAAAGCAGATATCAGTGCATTCTGACTTTGTACATGCTCTTTGTACAAATCTTATGCTTTGTTCACACATAGCTTCAAAAATGGGCATTTTACTAGTAATTTTACAATTTATCATCTTAGAAAATTGCCAGAAATCAAAGATCCTGTTCACACATGATCTTAAAATGGTAATTTACCAGTTATTTTCCATCAAAGGTTGTACGTGTGAAAGCTCCTCATGGTCTCCCCCTTACCTTCATTCTTTTTCCTCCTCTCTTTTTTTTTGCTCTTCTCTTTCTTATGCTCCTCTCTGCTTTTTTTTCCTTCACTGTCCCTTTCACTTTATTGTTTATTCCTTTATTCCTTCTTTTTTCCTTCCATCCTTCCTGCCTTCTTTCTTATTGCATTGCTTCTTCCTTCTATCCATCCATTCTTTCTTATTTTTTTTTCCTCCACTGTCCCTTTCCTCCATTCATTGATTTGTTTCCCTTCCTTCCTTCATATGTATGTTATTTTCCATCAACCTTTTTTTGTCATGTTCCTTTCCACTCTACCTTCAGGTGTCTGTCATGGTTTGTGTATTATACTGTACATTCAGTCTTTCTTTGTCCACTTCCTGTCTTTTTTCATTACCTGTTTTTTTTTTCTTTTCTCCGTGAGGTTCCTCTGACCTTGCTCTCTCCCTTAGCCCCTCTCAACTCATATTTGAGGGTGTGTAAAAGAAGGAAATATATAATTGCATTTGTGAAAGTCCAATTAAATAATCAATATGAAGGCCGGGGGAGGGGGTAATATACTTCATATAAATACCTTCACCTGTCAAATTATCCTCTGCCACCTATCATATGTCATATTAAGAGACTTGTTAATAGATGATTTAATTTAATAAACTGGATTGTATTTAAGAGTGTTAACCCCTTAAATGCTCATTCCAGTTTGATGGAGATTCTAGTCTAGTATATGATCAACTCTATTGTAACATACAGCATAAGTTAAGACAACTTTAAAAGCACAAAGCCCATACTAGATTGCTTGGAAAATAATTTTTAAACTCTTTTTTTTAGTACTACAGTGAAGACAAATCAGTAAGATGTTAATCTTTATAAGTTTACCCTCCTGTCTCACATGCATCGATTTAGTCTTATGGATTCTTCTTTGATGTACAGCAAATCGTATTGACCCTGCCAAAAACCCTTGTTATTATGCCTGAATCAGATTGCACATTCATTACGCAATGTCATATTTCTGCCAATACTGCATCTAGCTTAAGGCTCTGTGATCTTTCTCAACAAGCAAAAACACCCACCACAAACAAATAACATAATGCAACACTCTTGTTTCAGTTATTGGATGTTTTATGAATATAACGATTCCACTCTGTTTTTCTCTTTTCTCATAATGGTTTCTGCTCTCTGTGTTGATCTTCTGTCTTAGCTTTGTCTGACTCTGCTGCCCAAGGCAAGTTATGCTTTATTTCATTTACCACATCACTACATTTTCTATTTGACCATATGTACTTATATTAAGCCAATGGCTTCATGTGTAATTTCTGATTGTTTTCCATCAGATGGAAAAGAGAAGGGATTGGAACCATTTGTATATGGTAAGAATCAATATTTACAAAAGCTTACACAGGTCAATATTTACTTACATAACAAGGCTTATGTAATGCCTCTCAAGCATTACATGCTTGATGCTTCTCAAACAGCAGGCACCCAAAGTCTGGAATAAAATTGGTATTTTGACATCCATCACCTTTATATTCAAACTCCGTATACAGTCATATTCATCTGTGCCTTCAGAATGCAATTACACCCTGATGCATCTAAATGAGATCTAAATGAGATTTTTTTTTAATTCATTTACAGTATTTACAGCAACAAATAAAAGTATTTTGATAATCTCCAGAAAACTATTTCATATCTGAAAAATAGTAAATAGTCCTTTGAAATTGAGTGACGTGACTAAATATATTGTCTACAAATAGGTAGTTGGTGCAAAATACAGGTCAAAGTGGGCTTCAAAACCTATCCACCCAAACCACATTTGCAGCATGCGACCACATCGCATTTGTAGTGTAAACACTAATACTTCTTGATGCATCCTAGGCAACTGTGAAGGACCGCCTACTCACCTGTCAGTCAACTATGTGGTTAAACAAGGATCAAAATACCAGGTGTAAATAGGGCCTCAGTGAAGTCTCACAAGTAAAAAAGATCACATCAAACATGTGGTCATCAATCACACTCCTTTGGAACTTCAAGATGATACTATAAAGAAACGAAAGATTAGAAGAGAAAGAGAAAGTTTGTAAAACCACTTCAATTGCAGATATTAGCTACATCAAGCTGTTTAACCAGACAAGAAGAGCAGCCGTGAGGGAAGAAACTAAGAGGCCAATTTCTCACTGACAGCTCCAGAGCTCTTTGGCTGCCCAGACATCAACAACCACTTCAGGACTTCACAGGTTTGGCCTCTTTTGGAGAGTGGCTAGAGGCAAGCCACTTCTGAGCGACTCCACAATTTAAACATCATGCCTTGAGTTTGCCAGAAGGAAAAACATCTAGGTTACGTATGTAACCCTCGTTCCCTGAAGGAGGGAACGGAGACGTTACGTCAGAACAGACTGACGAATGGGGTCTCGCCCGAGAGCCCAATCACCTTCGAGTGGTAACAGAACGAACCAATGGTATGCTGAGTACCTTGGTCTGCGGAATTTGCATTGCGACCTCCACCCCGCTGTGTGGGTATATAAGGAGCAGCGCGAGCAACTCGCATTCAAGTCTTCCCTGAGGAGTCATACGTAACCTAGGCGTTCCCTTTCAGTCGGTCACGTTCGACGTTACGTCAGAACAGACTGACAAATGGGGTCCCTTCCAAAATGCCACAGTGGCTGTCTTCCAGTGACCTGCGTAAGTGATAGCACTCTGTCGTGAGGCCAGCACGAGTGAAGGGCTATACCTAACACAGAATACACTAGGTAGCATATTCCAGCAGGAGGTATGCTAACAGGCTGCCTGCTCGTAAGAGGTCTTACAAAGCACATATCAACCAGCATAGTGGTGATACATATGAATCTCTGAGGTACCTAGCCCGCAGGGTGGATATGGTTCAACGCCAGAGATGGCAAGGGTGGCTTGCCAAGGGAAAGACACATGCTGATGAGAGAGACTTACTGTGGAAATACACACGTGGGATTGCCCAAGAGGGGAATCACAACATATGGAGGCACTTAGTCTAACACAGGGGCTGACTGACAGGGCATGCACGCACATGCTCTACACAACAGTGCTGGAGGAACCCAGGGTTCTTAACTGTGGAATTCACCTGAGGAGAATAGCACACGCATCCAGTCCGTGGAGTGGAATGGCGCAGCAAGCGAATTGACACCGAGCAGGTCCTGTTTACTGGCCCGAAGGGGCAAGTATACGGGAGGACACGGGCTCTACACTGAGATTATAGAATCTCGCAAATGTGTTAGGTTTCGCCCAGCCCGCAGCTCTACAGATGTCTGTTAGCGAGGCGCCATGCACCAGCGCCCAGGAGGAAGCCACACTCCTAGTTGAGTGAGCTCTCACCCCTAGGGGGCATGGCAGGTCTTGAGCCTGATAAGCCAAGACAATAGCATCCACTATCCAGTGGGATAGCCTGTGCTTGGAGACAGCCTTTCCCATCTGCTGGCCTCCGTAACAGACAAAGAGCTGGTCTGAGGTCCTGAAGCACTGAGTTCTATCTACGTAAGTGCGGAGAGCACGTACTGGACAGAGCAGCACCAGGGCTGGGTCTGCCTCCTCCGGGGGCAGCGCTTGCAAGTTCACCACCTGATCTCTAAAGGGAGTGGTGGGAACTTTGGGCACGTATCCAGGCCGGTGTCTCAAGATGAGAGTTGGTCGGCCCGAATTCCAGGCACGCTTCGTCAACTGAAAATGCCTGCAAGTCCCTGACCCTCTTAACCGAAGCCAAAGCCGTCAGGAGCGCAGTTTTTAATGATAATAATTTTAGCTCCACTGAAAGCAAGGGTTCGAAAGGAGCTCTCTGCAGTGCGGATAAAACACCTGCGAGGTCCCAAGAGGGAACTTGTTGAGGGCGAGGCGGATTGAGCCTCATGGTCCCCCTCCGGAACCTGGTGATCAGGTCATGTTTCCCAAGAGACTTACCGTCAGCAGGATCATGGTGAGCCGCAATGGCAGCCACATAGACCTTCAGGGTGGAAGGAGACAGCCTTCGTTCCAACCCTTCTTGAAGAAAGGAAAGCACTGACCCGATCTGGCATTTCCAGGGGTCTTCTCGACGTGAAGAACACCAAGTGACGAAGAGGTTCCACTTCAGAGCATAGGCATGTCTGGTAGACGAGGCCCTAGCCGAAGTGATGGTAGCTACCACCTGAGGTGGCAAGGTACCAAAACCTTCTGTGACCCATCCAGAACCCACACATGTAGGTTCCAAAGATCGGGACGTCAGCCCGCAGCTCTACAGATGTCTGTTAGCGAGGCCCCATGTGCCAGCGCCCAGGAGGAAGCCACACTCCTAGTTGAGTGAGCTCTGCCAGAGGGTGCCCCGTCTCTGAGAAAGAAGGTCCTTCCTCAGAGGGATTGGCCAGGGAGGGGCTGTCGCGAGGAGTACAAGTTCGGAGAACCAGGTTCGGCCGGGCCAATAAGGCGCAACCATGAGGACCTGGTCCCATCCAGAACCCACACATGTAGGTTCCAAATGCCCAAGTGCAGCTCTTTGAGCACCTTGGCCTGGTAGACCTGGAAGATGGCCATGGTGTGCAGGGCAGAAGCGGCCTGACCCGCAGCTCTGTAAGCCTTGGCCACAAGCGTGGATGAGAACTTCCAGGCTTTGGATGGGAGCTTGGGACCACCACACCAGGTGGAGGCGCTCTGAGGACACAATTGCATCGCAACCGAGCGCTCCATTGGGGGTATCCCCGCATACCCTCTGGCCGCCCCGCCATCGAGGGCAGTGAAGGTGGAGGTAGCACCAGAACGGTTTCGGGCAGTTAAAGGTGCCTTCCACGAACTGGTAACTAACTGATGCACCTCCGGGAAGAAAGGAACTGGAGGGGGGCACTGGCGATTAGCGCGTGCAGCCCCCAGGAACCAATCGTCCAGCCTTGAGCGTTCGGGACAGGGTGGAGGATTCCACTCGAGCCCGATGCTCTCAGCTGCCCAGGAAAGCATGACCGTCAGCTCGGGATCAGACTCGGGCAACGCTGGCGTCCCAGAGGGAGGCAACGCAGCCGAATCCTCATCTCCCGAGGACTCAAGCCCGCCTTGTGATGCGGCGATCGACATTTGGTCATCCTCCTGAGCCCCGAATGAGATGCTGGGATCCTGGTGAGAGGGCCCAGCAAGCTCAACCGGAGGCTCCACAGGCTGCGGTATTTGTGAGGGGGGTGCAGCCCGAAGAGGCTGTCTCGTCAGGGAAGCCCACACCGTAACCCTCAGATCACCCTGGCCACCAGCCAAAGTAGCCCTCTTATGGGAAGAGGAACTAGAATGGGGTGTGGCAGAGGGGACTCTATACCGTTTAAGGTAATCGAGTCTCGATTGTAACGCCGAGATGGTCATGTCCCCACAATGAGAACATGAACCATCCACAAACACAGCCTCAGCGTGCTGAAAGCCCAGACATAGTGACATAGCGATCGTGGCCGTCACGAGGAGCCAAATATCGACCGCACCCAGAAACGCACGGGCGGTATGACATCTTTAAAAAGACGCAAACACAACCCGTATACTCTTTTAGAGGAAATAGCTCTTTCAGAGGTGCTGAAGTGCTCAGGGGAATGCAGGAGCTGGAAAGAAGAAGCAGGAAGCTCTTCAATGAACTGCTGAATCGTGCTGTCACACCAACACCACTGAAGGCTTGTTGCAAAACATTCCGGTGATACCAGCAGAGAGATGTGCTCGGCTCCGAAGCGAAAGCTTGAATGCACTGCTCCTTATATACCCACACAGTGGGGCGGAGCTCGCGATGCAAATTCCGCAGACCAAGGTACTCAATGTACCATTGGCTCGTTCTGTTACCACTCGAAGGTGATTGGGCTCTCGGGCGAGACCCCATTCATCAGTCTGTTCTGACGTTATGTCGAAACTGCGGTCAGTTTATTTTGTAGTTTGAGTCCAAGGCTTAGATCTTTGGTCTGCAGGCTAGTGCTATGTTTGACACAAACTAAATTCAGCTTACAGTAACATCCAGAATGGATGGTGGGAACTTGGTGGTTAAGTTTACAATTGAGTAAGGTACCTTAACCCAAATTGCTCCAGAGGTTTTCCTTGGAAAAATGATTTGGATATGCTTTGGAAAAAATAATAAAAAAATAAATAAATCTGCCGAAGATAACTAATAACTAACACTGGCTTTGTTAGGTTCTGTGGCATTGTAGGTAAAGTTTAGGGCTTGTAACCACAAGGTGGCATATGTGTAAATGCATGAGAATGACTTATAACCATAAAAATAATTTATGTTAACAGCAATAATAACAATGTTTCAAAGTATATGGCAAATCTAATGGCTTTTAGAATTCTCAGCCAGATCCCATACTAAAATTGCAAATCTATAGTAACATATCTAAATAATAGTAATAATAATAATAATAATAATAATAATAAAATAAAGATTTGTTTTGTCTAAATACAATAAAGATTACATTAAAGATTATACTTTTTATAAGAAAATGTGATTTCAGTTTTTCCTACTTCAAAATTGTACGTTTAATTCAATGTTACTTTACATTTCTATCTACATAGATTTCTGCATATTCCAGGTTATATTTTTGAATAATTTAAACATGTTTTTTTTTTCAAAGAAAATAAATGTCTTCATAACTTTTAATTAAAATGTAGTAAATACATTTATTTTTCTGATGTCACTTCCTGATAAAATACCATTTAAAATCCCATCCTACATTTATTTTTCTCTTTGAATATTCTTTCTCATCTGAGAATTTTGCATTATACAGGTAAACTGGTTTGCAAAATTATTTTTTTTTACATAAGCTTGAGTCATTCTCAAAGAAACTCCAAAAATTAAAATCCTTTATTTCTTAACCAGACTATGAGAGTTTGAGGATCGGAGGTCTGGCGTTTGCTGTGGTGCTGTTTGCTCTGGGAGTGCTCCTTATTCTCAGTAAGAAACATATTTTTATTTATTTCTTTTTTGAACTTATCTTCATTCAAGTCTAAATCATGCAAACATTACTGTAAAACAAAAGAAATCAGAGTACAATAGATAAACTGAGCTGCCACACAATAGATATAAATTATACAGCGGTGCTTTTATTCAACTGAGCATGAGATTAAGTTTTATTATGAAATAGAGATACATGAATATACGTCAAACTCAGTGGCAGAGATATAAATGAAGACACTCTTGTTATCAACATTTCATACAGGTTACAAGAATAACATATGTAAGGGATTATTATCCCTTATTATCCCCGTCATTATCACAATATAAAACCCGACAGGTCGTTTGTATGTTTTGCCATTCATCCATTTGATCTAAATCGTTTTGCTTGTGTGCACCCTGCAGGCCGCAGATGCCACTGCAGTATCAACCAGAAGCCCAGGTTAGTCCTATACAGTCTCTCTGATTCTCTGTCATGTGTGGCATGGGTTTATAACCATCGGTTATAATTTTCTTTATATTTTATATTTTCTCAGGGCTCCAGGAGGTGAAGAAGCTCAAGCAGAGAACCTCATGGTCTCCAAGGGTGAGATTCAGTACTGTCTCTTGTAATACACACTGGTCATCTTTAAGACAATTTTTAACTACTGTTCTTGTATTCTTCCTCATAAAGCCAAGGAGACTCCTAAAGCAAAGAACTGAAGCAGTCCAGGTACAGCGACTTTCCTTATGAAAGTGTGATTGTAGCATCAGACATGTCCAAAGTGCAGAAAGTTTGCTGTTACTACATCGGCTTTATTTCTTCTCAGTGTTGTTAAACGCATAGCCATGGCTGAACGACTTCACTGATGCTGTGGATGCTGATGATGATGAAGCTGATTCCAGACCATGGCTATGAGAGGAAAGAGAGGAGACAGAGATTTGTGTGGGGAGGCGATGGGCCAGTGTCTTGTACGTAGACCTCTCTAGTCCTGTCACGTGAATAGTAACCGTATCCGTCTTGCCGTCTGTACCCTTTTGCAATAGTCTGTCTTGAGTGAGTTGTTTTAGCAAAACTAGCCACTTTCTGCAGATCATTCTTAACGTTTTTGGCTCCTCCCCAACTGAACTTGTGTGTGTGGTTAAAAGGAACAGTTCATCCAAAAAGGAATATTCTCATTTCGTTCCAAATCTGTATGCATTTTTTTTTTTTTTTTTTATGTTGAAAACAAAACGAGACAATATTAAATATTCTTTATGTAGCCCTTATCATATAATGACCAAACCTAAAAAAAAAACACCATAGTTTTACTTTTTGGATGAACTGTCCCTTTAATTAAACATTTTGTTTTAACGTCCAACAGTGAATAACTGTTGCTGTTATTGTTGGTGGGACCACTTGTTATTGTCATTTGTGTCGCACCTGCTGTTTTTTTTTCTCTTGTAGTTTGTATAGATTATATGCACACATATTTAAAGTATTTAATATAAGTATTGATTCATATGTGATGAAGAATATTTTAATATACAATTTACGCATGTGCGCACGCATATGGATAGAGCCTGTAGAGCTCGTACGAATGTGTGTGTGCATGTATGCCTACATTCAGGGCACCTCCTCCCGACAATCTTTCGATCATTGTACCCAGACCAAGCACAAAAACAACACAGTACCACCACTGTACCAGAGGGGCGCTATACCACTGTCCTCTGATCAGCTGCAACACTGCCGGGCTCAAAACCCCCATTCGGACCCACAGTCTAAACGTCTGCGGCCTGAGAACGAGACCGCAGGAGCAGTTCACTTCACCATAGTGCCGCAAACCTGTGTCCTTTACCTTTACTATCACATGTCTTCTGTAGCCTATGTATTAACTTTCTTAAATTAATAGTTCACCCAGAAATGTAAATATTTTATCATCGTCTACTCACCCTCATGTCGTTAAAACTAAACAAACAAGATGGTTGTAATTGTTATGTGGAGCACAAAAGGAGGTATTTTGCTGAATGTCCAAGCAGCTGTTTTCCATATAGTAAGGTAAAACATAAAGTATGCTAGCACATGTGCAGCCGAACTCCGTTTGCTAGTGTGTCACACAGGCCCTCAACATATATATGCACACAAGAAAGTTTCATCCTTTACCAGTGTCTGTGCTATTTCTATCTAGAAGTTATGAACAACAAAAATGTCAGTTGTTGTCTTTGAAAGTAGTTTGTTTGTTGTTGTTGACTGTGAAACAATGGGCAAGGGCAGTGTTGCCACCTTGTGGACAAACTATGTAGTGCAAAATATGCAGCTAGAAAAACATGTAAAAACGAAGTTTTATTTGGCCTGCTTAGGAACTGGGACTTTGGTGCACACAAAAAGCACCATAAAACTATCATAAAAGTATTTCATATGACTTTTTACATTTACATTTAGTCATTTTGCAGACGCTTTTA
>NW_015546051.1:561149-562993 GCF_001515605.1 Sinocyclocheilus anshuiensis | reverse complement strand
ATGCTTTTATCCAAAGCGACTTACAATTGGGGAATACATAAAGCGATTCTTCTTAAAGAGGCAAACAGACAAAGGAAGTGCTTGTAAAACCAAGTTTTAGACATTGTTCAAATAAGTACAAGCTAGAAAGGGAAGGAATAAATAAAGATAAATATTTTTATTTTTTTACATATTCCACATGATGATATAAGTAAGGAACAAATTGAAATTTAAATAATTATTTGCTGAAAATCTCCAATGTAGCTCTCAAATCTCATTCAGCTCTCTTCTATGTTAGTGTGTGCATTTTGCATGATCAACATTGCGGCATATTTTATTGTAAGCCAGCATGAATGAGATGGATGGGAACGTCTCAGGTTACTTGTGTAACCATGGTTCCCTGAGTAGGCACGGGTCACGACGAGGCGTTCCCCATAGCGCCCCCTAGAGGACGCAGTTCGAAGTTACCATGAAAGGGAACGTTAATTATTTAAATTTCGATCTGACACTCCAGAGCTATGGTGAACGTAAGATTTTATGACTTTCAAATCAAATTAAGTTGAGTAAACAATGACATTAAAGTATATGGGTGAACTAACCTTTTAATATAACTGTTCAATGGGACCAACATGTCGGCCTCTAAAGAGACCAAGCTTTGCATTTGTGTGTGTCTGCGTACGTATGTGAGTGTGTGTGTGTGTGTGTTGTTCCACACATCACTTGCTGTGATAAACATATGAGAGTTATTGAAATGTAGGTCAGTTTTTAAAGAGAGAAGCATTTCACTGGATATTAATCACATGTATTCAAGAACACAGTCTAACACTACAGATGCTTCGCTATTAGAGAGGAATTTAATACATATTCGTCTCATATTTGTGCAGCTGCTGTGTATGGCCACTCTTTGTGCTTCAAAATAAATAAAGTCTTTGTCTGACACAGGCATTGGTGTGGATTCGTTTGTTTTTTTGTTTTTTTTAGGCATCGGAACAGAGATGCCAAGCATCAGTCAATCTCTCCTCTTCTTCTGGTTCTTTTAAAAAGGTCATACATAACCTGCCAGAGAAAGAAAAAAAAACAGCTCTCTTCAATATGTCAGGTAAAATTTTATTTAAGACCATTTGGACTCGATTATCCATCACAATGACCGATCTGACACCATTGTAGCGTCTTCTACCTTGTTGTCGGCTAAAAAAGAGGATCTGAAGTCAATTACCGACGTCTGAAAGCTCTCTGAGATCCGTTGCTTATACTTCAAAGTCGAGACATAATATGGCCACAATCACTCCCAGCGTTTTATACTGTGATGTAATTGGACTTCCCTGGGGCAATGACTCCAAAGGTTGGGCTCAGTGGTATTTTATCATTGTTTGAAGGCCAGTGTTTATGGGCTAATAAATGTGTTTCAAAGAATGGTGGGGCAGTCAGATTTACGAATGCTCTGGGAGGCAGGGAGGGGAAGAGAGATGAAATACACCCGGACTAAAGACACACTCTCACATTAGCCAAGACATCAGGAGGAAGAGGTGCTTTCCACCGTACAGGTGAGCTGAGATGGTAACTGTGTTATGGATTTTTGCAGAATGTTAACCATCAGATTTCTAAAATGGTCAGATTTGACGAGGACAGTGTGTTTTTATGGGTTTATTGTTCATGACATGACAAGTGAGGTTTGGGATATTTGGGGCACGTTAGGTTGCATGTTCATGCTCATGTTCTGTGGAAATTCTCTTTGTAGGGGTCCCAGAGACCTTTATGCAGTTTTAAAATGTCCTTCTTATATTCCTCTTAAATTATTTTCAAATGCTTTACTGACTAAACTTAAAAGATATGTTTATCAATCCTCAAAGATCTTTTTATTTATA
>NW_015546051.1:553695-561000 GCF_001515605.1 Sinocyclocheilus anshuiensis | reverse complement strand
TTTATCTACCCTCAAAGATTTTTTTATTTATATATATATATATATATATATATATATATATATAGACAAATGGTAGGAGGATTAATTTATTGCAATTATTAACCCTGGGGTCAGTGTGATCCATGCAATACAAAAATACAATAATAATAATAATATAACAATAATTTTGTGGTAAATTTGGTCCAGGGACATAGTATGACCTTAAGCATGTAAAAATCCACTGCATGCTTGAATTGCAATTATGAACTTGGCAAAAATGTATTTTACAGTATGTTGTATACCAGAGATTCTTACTTGTCAAGTTGGCATGTTGAGTAGCACTTTATAATGTTCATGTTTTAAGTTTTAAATGTTACTAGTCAATAAGTATGGGTACACTCTTAAAAATAAAGGTGTTTCAAAAGGTTCTTCAAGCGATGCCATAGAAGAACCATTTTTGGTTCCCCAAAGAACCATTCAGTCAAAGGTTCTTTAAAGAACCATCTCTTTCTTACCTTTTTGTAATCTGAAGAACCTTCTTTCGCCACAAAGAACCTTTTGTGAAACAGAAAGGTTCTTCAGATGTTAAAGGTTCTTTATGGAACCATTTAGACAAAAAGGTTCTTCTATGGCATCGTGAAGCACCTTTATTTTTAAGAGTGTAATTGTGGGTGGCGTGGTCTAGTGGTTAAAGGTTAGATCAAGAAAGGGTGCAAGTTTGGACAAGGACTGAGCAATAAGCCAAAACCACTTTGCCCTAGAGCAAAGCATTTCAGAAAAAGTTAACATCATGGACCTGAAGTGTTTGTTTGTCTGACAAGATCTGCATGTAGGATTGAAAAGCAAACTGCCCTGACTGAGGCTTTATGAGTTATTTTCTCTTCAAAGCAGCATGAGTTAATCATTACTTGTGAGATATGGATTAGGAAGGGAATCAATATAAGCACTATCCTTAAGAAAGCCGGGAGGAGCTGAAGTGAGAGGAAAGTCAGAGGATTTGCAAATAAACCTTTTTTATGTATGTTTGCATGTAAGTATGTATGCATTTATTTATTTATTTATTTAGTGGTTGTATGGCTCTTAATGTTCTTCAGATCAGTGATTTGGTTTCTGGGTTCTTTAAAGATTTTAATTGGAATCTTTTTCTTTTTTTTTTTTGCTTCTCATGCATCTTCTGATTTAGTATACAGATTAAACAAAAACAGTAATTAGCATAAAATTGTATGCAGATTTTGACAGCATTATGAGGGTTAAATCCATTGCAAGCATTCAGGGGTGTGTCCACAAGGGTGGCATGGGGTGATAACTGCCACCCTAAAAATGAGCTTGGCACCTTGCCACCCCAAAGCAGAGTAATAAGATCGGAATGCAATGAGAGCAGAGTGAGGAGAGGGGCAGCGTACAGATCGGAGAACGTACAGATCACACAGAAACAAAAACTTATTGTCAACTCTGTCCTGTGATTTATCAATAAATTTGCTTGGAAACAAAAATGTTGTGGAAAAAATATATATTTATTTTTAACTAATTAAAACTTCACTATTAGTAATCTTACTGTGCTTCTATCTGTACCCTATCTGACTTAATGACTGATAAAATAACTGATGAAAATGTAGTTATTTTCATCCTTCCAAGCAAAATTTGTGCTGCAAAAATGACAGATTTAACTTTTTAATACTGACAAATAAGATTGGCAAATCGTTTAATACCCACCTAACCTACTTAAAGAAAAGAAAATAACGACACGACACATTCATTTTTTTCTTAATATTATTAGATCTGCTCAAAGGCTATTACGTTCTTACATTTTGCAGCAATCATTCGGTGAAAATCTTCTTTAATAAAATAAATAATCAAAAGTCTATTGGTTAAAAATAAACAAAGGAGAAAGTTGTTTTTTTGTTTGTTTGTTTGTTTAACATTTGTTTAGCATTTTAAATGAGTTCACCCTTCGACATTGTCACAGACAGTCATATCCTATACAAAATGAATAGAGGAGGGAAACGTTCTGGGGTGCAGAACAGAAAAAGACACAAAAAAAAGCATTAAACTGAGGACACTTCAACTAGCCACATTTTGCCGAAAATCGCCATTTTTAATTCAGAATAGGTCATTTGTGTGATTCATGCATGCGATGCATTTTTTGAAAACGTTTCATACTTCAGTTCAAAACAGTGCTGAACTTTGACAAAAAGTGATTTTTTTTTTATGTTATATTAGTGATTTTCTAATGTCTTAATATAAATCCAAAAGCAAAACATGAAGATAACTGTATTGGAAACGGTTTATTGATCCTCTGCAGCCATCTACCACTGGTAAATAAAAAAGGTTATTCTTTAGAGTGAAGTTTTACATTTACTGTTCTAATTTTATGTAAATATGTATAAAATATGCATATTTTTGAGGCAAAAAATTAAAAAATAAAACCCTCCAACCCTCCAAAACTGCTTAACTCAAATGTGAGTTAGGGAATAGAGTACAGGAAGGTGACAACACTGATCTTGCATAATCCTCAGCAAATGTACAACTGTGTACATGTGAGGCAGGCCTAGTGTCGCCCCTCATTCTGCTCCTGCCCCCCCTTGCCACCCCAAAATATAGACTCCTGGACACACCCCTGCAAGGTAGTGGGCACTTATGAAACAATGACGTATATCAGAAAAGTGCATAAACAAGTGGAACGCTTTCAAGTTTGGTGAGCGTTTACGAAATTCAGAGAAAAGGGCAAATTGCTTTTCAGCAGCAACAAATTCACGTGTACAGATATCCACTGTAATTATTACAGTGATATATATACATCAGTGAATTCCACTCACAATACACCGAATTACATACAGTTGCTTTAAGCGCTAAATAAGTAAGAACTCTTGGGTTATAATGCTTTATTATGATTTACATTACCAGTTTTCCATTCCTTACCGTGACACACAGAGAGTAGCCATGTCTTCTGGAGAAGGTGAGTCTTATTTTTAACAGTTTTCTTTTCTTGTTCTGTTGTACTTGTATTCTGCTCTCTCCTTCACACTGTTAATGAGAGCTAGAGAGAGAATGTTTCCATTAAAGCCAGTCCTCCACTGTGAGATTGTCTCTGACAGAGGGACTGTGCTGTTATATAAAAATACAATAAAACACTTTAAAACAAAGCACAGCATTTGGGGCACTTCTTCCGAGGAGGCAAGGGAGGCAGTGTCTCTTCAACATATTGGATGATAAAAAAAAAACAACAAAAAAATTTGTAATACAACAATAAAATGCCAATATTACAAACATATAACATTAAAAAGTGTATAAATCACTTGTTTTTTCTAAATATGCTAAATTAATGGCTAAAATTGAGGTGAAAATGCATTTAATAGAGACATCAATAGCAGTATTGGTATCAAAAATACTATGTAACCTTTGTAAATAATAGGCAACTTAGTAAAGAGATGCCATTAAACACATATTTAAAATATACCACCTTTATGTAGATTCTACATTAATTTGGAGGATCAATGTGAAATTATGACAATATATTAATATGCAATTAATCATGATTAATTATAGAAAAATGTGTGATTAATTAGTTTTTTTTTTTTAATCGACTGACAGACAGCACTGTTTTTTTTTTTTATATATATGTTGGTGTTGGTAATATTAGTTGATTTTACTGCTGAATATGCATTTCAATTTATTTAATTTCTAATTTTATAGGCCCCCCAGAAAGAGAATGGGATGGCCCCCCACCTCCTTGGCCCCCTTTAAAAATTGAATTCAATAATCCGGCCCTCAAAAGAAACTGGCTGGCCCTGCCCTAATAGGGAACGTCACGTGAGAGGAGGCAATGCCTCCATCGCGATATTATTGGCTATGACTTTTTATGTTCGGCTGTGATTGGTTCATGCGAAAAATCTCGCCTCTTGTGTTTGTGCGCGTTCCGCGCTCACGAATCAGTCTGATTGAACAATAATGCCGTTAATGGGAAGATTTAAAAAAATAGCAACTCACACACTTAGATATAATAACCATTTGTTATGTCACATTAATGCTTAAAATAGCATGAACACATGATATGTGGGAGCTTATAGAGAGTAATCAGCTTGGTGAGATTTAAAGTAAATCTCTGTCTGTGACCAATATTTACCGAGCTTTGATGTTTGATGAGCCGAAAAATTAAAAAATAGTTAAAAGTTAACTATTCAAAAGAATAGCTGAACATAAGTATATATTTTTAAATTGTTACTGCCTTGAGTTATTATTTTGGAATAAATGTGAAATGTTTAAAAACACTAACTCGATGAGATTCGTACTTGGCTTTAATAAATAGAATACTTTGTTGAACATTGTTAATCTAAAAATATAAAATATATATATTTTTTCCAGATAGTGTAAGTATTGTTTATTTAACCAATAAAATGTGACAGGGACATGAATTTACATTTGATAAAAAAAATAAATAAATAATAATAATAATAAAACAAATCAAAATAAAAAGGAGGACTTTGAGGACTTTGACTCCTCATTTCAGAATACCACCACACACCACTGGTTTATGGTATGTTTTTACACCAATTTTGCACCAAAATTCTATGATGAATTTACTGGTGTTTCTGCAACTATATGTATTGTGTATTCTACAACTGATGTAATGTGTTTAATATCATTCTGCCATGGAATTTACATTTTAAACATTTTTGGAATGAAAAAAAAAATATAAAAAAAAAACTTGATAGGCTAATTACACTGATAGAATTTAATTAATATATGCTAACATGCACAATTAAAATAAATAAAAAAATATGATGTGTGTTGTATATGTGTGTGTGTGGTGTTTACAAATATAAATACTTGTTTTTAAGATTTAATAAAATGTTAGTTTTCATACAGAGTCTCAGACAAGGGTAAACAATAAATTGTATGTACAACACAATTAAATATAGTAGAAATTAATTATGAAAGCATGCTAATGCATTTTTAATTAAAAAAATTTAATTATATAACTTTATTTTAATGGTCATTAATTACATTTCATTTTAATGCCAAATGCTATAATGGAAGGAGAGACATTTTGTCTCATGTAGTTTTCATTTTTATTAAAATGAGGTTTCTCAATAATATATTCCTCGCCTAATTCCACCTTAATATCTTAGGTGTTTTTTTTTTCCCCTTGCAAGTTGCAACAGTTGCCTTTGGCTTGCTCACTGGGCAATTAAAGCAGTATTTCCTTAAAAGGTCTCTAAAGCAATATAAGCTGAAAGCGCTATTCAAATAAAATGAAGTGAAAACCTACCACTTCATTTGCAGGCCTGTGTTTGCATCTTATTTTAGGTAGTTGTGGTTCAGTCTGTTGTGTTGGACTGCGAAACTCAAAATGACAGTTACGCCACATGTTTTCCCTGCAGACCCCGATTTCCTCTTCTAACTCTGTTATCGTCATCACCTCTGGGCAGAAGTAGGGCATGTTTCGACCATAAAGCAAATCCTTTTGGGAAACCATATAAAATGAGAACTCACAATCATGATAGCACATGAATACACGCTCAGACAATCCATCAGGATTGAACAGTGGGTTCACTGGCATATGGACCCCAACCAGGTGCCCTGGGGGGTACTTAATCATGTATACTTAGAAAGTTTAAATTAAGCTTTGTTAAACCTATTAAACAGAAAAATCAATTGATTAATCCACCAAAGTGTAAATGCGTCTGGTTCAGGACGCAAACGCAAATCTCCAAAACGGAATGACGTTAACATGCATAAGTTTGAGCTACCACTGTGCAAAACTCAAACGCTATTTGTTCATTTTTGGTTCTCAAGCAAATGAACGTTGTTATATTTGCATGTAGCATGCGACTAATAGATAAAATGTATGTTCTTGTAAATGGAGTGGATGATTGATAGTTGAGTTGAGTTATGCCTTATTTCATTTGATTTTATTCGGAGTCTCTCTTTGTTTCCAGTCCCTATAGTAGACCCTGATGCTGACTTTTCATATGGTAAGGATGAGCAAATTCCTCTTGAATAATTCAGTTTTGTGTTTATGTGGACAATAATAATCTGATTACCTGTTAATATTGGAATATGGTCTTATTCTTACTATGCCATATCCAGGATATGTTATTCCAAATTATACGAGGCCCACAAACTATAAAGTTTTAATAATCATTCTAATTCATTGGAATAGCGAAGTCCACATCTGACACAGAAGAACAATATAGTTGAAATCATGTTCAGAGTGTTTAACATTTTCTTCTTGGAGTGAACAGGCCTTGAAACCGTTTGCATATTTCTGTATTAATCAGAATTCTGCATCATGTTTTCCTTAATCAGAATATCCTTATTCAGAAGTTGTTCTGCCTCTGCTTCACAGACTATGAGAATCTGCGCATTGGAGGCCTGATCTTTGCTGGGGTCATTGTGGTACTATCGGTCCTCCTCCTGACAGGTAAGTTTTAGCCTATCTGTGTGTGTGTGCGTACAGGTATATATGGTTTATGAGGACACAAATGTGTATCCTCCTCCTTACAGGGAAGTGCTTAGCCAGTGTGTGTGTGTGTGTGTGTGTGTGTGTGTGTCGTATGAGTCATAGTAAATCACTGATGTGTAATGAATGTCTGGTCCTGTAGGTAACCGCATCAAACGGTGTGGCAAGCGTAAGGTAAGCACCCTCAACTTACTGATGTGTTTCTGGTGACATCTAGTGGGCAGTCTATAGTACAAATATTGTGATTTTAAAACATTGTCATTTTTACTCAAGTGAATATCTATAGGCAGGGTGCGAACTACGGGGGAGCTAGGGGGAGCTCGGCTCCCTTAATAATACATGGGCTCCCCTGAAAACGTGATTTGTGAAATTTTGGGGGTCTCAAAAAATATTGACAATGTGTCATTTTGACATGCAATTTCAGTTTTGTGTAATGTGATCATCGTGGATTATTATGTGTAAAATTGCAAAAATATCATTCATTCATGCATGACGGCGATTTAAACCTAATTCACTTAAATAAAGATAACTATACATGCTATTCTTGTCATGACCCTCAAGGTGTGGGGGCGCTGCGGTGCAAATTCCACTCATGTTTAGTACATGTTAACTCAAAGATTCGTAGAAAAAATATAAACGCTGGACTCTGTGGTCGATTCTGTGTTAAGGTAGGGCATGTTATTCGCAGTTAAGTGTTGTGGCTGGGTTGTTATAGGTATGCGATGTCTTAGGCCTAATTGAACGGAGTAATTATGATATTATTCTGTAGCCTGACGACGAGTAACTTTACGTTAACCGTTGTTCATGTGAACTCAAAGACAGCCGGATGCTTTGTTTATAGACTATTTGTGGGTGGCTGTTTG
>NW_015546051.1:552083-552483 GCF_001515605.1 Sinocyclocheilus anshuiensis | reverse complement strand
TCCTGTATAGTGATTTATCCTATATAGTGCTTGCATAAAGCAAGTAGTGCATACACTTGTAGCTGTTATGCCGCGCATATATATAAACGTACACAGTGGGTTGCTTTTAGTTTTCCTGGATCTGCTTTTTTTCAACATATTACTGTAATTATAGTAGACAAAATAACAAATATTTGTATATTAAGTGAATGACTTTGATTATCTGAGTCTTTAAATGTCTCTGTATTTTTTTGTGTGTGTCAGGTGAAGCATGTGGATGAAGAAATTTAAGATGGCTCATGTCTATACTGGATGGTTCTGAGATGTGAATAGCCTGTTTCATTAAAACATTGATTTAGAAAAACTGTTTAGTTATGGTGTTGATATTCATATTTTTTATATTCATCAGATATTTCATTTT
>NW_015546051.1:528340-551917 GCF_001515605.1 Sinocyclocheilus anshuiensis | reverse complement strand
TATATATATATATACATACAGTATAAACACATATATTCAAAAAAATTTAAATAAATTAAACTTTTAAAAAACTTTTATTCTGGATGTGATTAATCACGATTAATCGATTGACAGCACTAATATATAAACGTGTGTGTGTGTGCACTTGATTTATTTTTTAATACATGAAAAATGAACTTCTTTACCATACAAGCTTCTGATAAAATCCAATATTGAGCACTAGAGGGCAGCAAATCTCAGCTTTTGGGATACAACCTTTAACTCAAATTCAGTTGTTGCATGTCGCACATTTGAACGTTTCTATCAAGTGTTTAAATGTGCAGTGATTGAAGTAATGAGTAATTGGTCTTAATTTTAGAATCAGTATTAAATTGCTTCTCAGGTCTGAATGTGATGAAGAAAATGTTATATTTCTAATGGCATACAGTTAATTTGTATTGTTTTTCATAAATAAATAAATGAATAAATACATACAATTATATAAAATAATGGCAGCAAAACAAATGTAAGTAATTATTGATGGTATATTGTAACTAACATGGACATTTCTTTAACTATGTTCCAATTATGCTACATCCAAGCATTTTAATACTTTATCTTTTTTAAAACCTTCACTTAAATCCTGTAACCAGTACATTTCCACTTAAATTATAATGTTTTGCTTCAATGGAGTTCCAGGAAACATCCCGAGGTTTGTTTAACCTGAGCAAACACAGATTTATGCAGATCTGTGCGCATTCACTAATCCTGAACGATCATGTCTCCAGATTAAAACCTGCTTCCTGCACAAAGATCCCAGATAAACTCACCAGCTGAACTGACCGGCTAAATTCTGCTTCGCCCGCGTTCCTGTCTTCTTCTCAAATGGGGGTGAGAGGGGTATGATGGGTCAATTACTTAGGCTTTTGTCAAATACGACAAACGTAAAAATATTTCCGGGTGTCTCATATCAACTGAAATCATTGGACAGCATCTAGAAATAGATATACAACTACCCAAAAAAGAGTAAATGAACTGCAGAATATTTTAATGATGAAAATTACAGGCCTCTCTCATCTTTTTAAGTGGGAGAACTAAATACTTTTTTGCCCCACTGTATATATATATATATGTATGTTAAATATAGTCTATGATTTAATATTTGTAATTGTAAAGTTTTAATATATATATATATATGCATATACGTGCATTTCTCCAGACTCCAGCTGTTGGGTGTTTTTTCTTTTTTTTCTTTCTTTCTTTCTTTCTTCTTCTTCTTCTTCTTCTTTAGCTCCTAAGTTCATGGGCAAATGCTTAAATCAATTTCTAAGAAGAGAAAAGGTTTGTTTCTCTAATGTAATGCGTTTTTTAATTCTTCAAAGAAATCTGCCAATGTCGTATGTCCTTAAGACAGTGTAATGGACTTCACTGTAATTGCTTGTAAAGTTCCCTAATAAATTCATGAGCTGACATGTTCAGATTGTCTGAAGAATATTTATCTTTCACAAAACTGTCATTTTCGGAATCAGAGTTTTCAGAATTCGGAGTCAGTTTTTGTTGGTTGGTTCTTTGTTCCGTGTGTAAACAATATCAGCTCTGTAATACTACGACCATAATAATAATCAACAGTGTGACACAAGATTTAAAATCATATTGAACAACCACAGGTGAAGTTGAGAAGTCCCTATACACAAGGTAGGTCAGCTTACAGTGGCTCAACTTACCCCACTGTCTTCTACATTGCACATATCATGCTGTATACAGTCTTGGTCGTTGCCTCTACAGATGTAACGAACTGCATGGTTAGACGAACAGAAAGAAAGGAAGAGCTGGAGAAGTTTGAGGTATTGTTCTGCAAGCTGACAAAGAGCATTAATCACCACTCCAGGCCTGAGCTTAATTATGCTTGAATAAATAAGTAATTAAAGGCAGAGACAGGCCTGTCAGCCGCGCTCGTGAGCTGAAGCGCTCTGCTAGTGTCACCTTCATCTTTTTCTTTCACTTTTCCCTCTTTCATTCTCTCTTGCATGTTTCTACTTATATTTCATTAACTCACACGGAAACGCATTGTCTGTCCCCAGAAATGCATGGGTTTCCTTCAGAAAATTGTGTATATGAATGTGCATAAAGAGCTAGTGGTTGGTTCTCTTTTTTATTTAATTTTATTATTAAATATAATTTGATAATACTTTTTTAAATATAATTTTATAGTTTGAAGTATATAAAGCATTTAAAATATTGAAATACATTTAAATATATATATTTTTTAGGTAATTATTCATATTGTTTTTTATTCATTATGTAACAGTCAGTTTCAGTTCTCAAATCTTTTTTATTTAATTTAAGTTAATTTAATTTTATTTAATTTTATTTCATTACTTTGCTTTGCTTTGCTTTGCTTTGCTTTCTTATTATTTCTACTAATTTCTCTTTACCCAAAGGATAATTTATTAATATCTGTCAAAACTAAGCAGGAACCTGAGCAAAACAAAATTTAGGTATGGGCACAAAATGAATTGTAGTTGAGTGTAGTTTAGACCCTTATTGTTATATTTTGAGTACATTTAAATTGATAGTTTACCCAAAAATGAAAATTCTGTCATCATTTACTCACCCTCTGCTTGTTCCAAACCTGAAGAGTTTCTTTCTTCAGTTGAACATTTTTCTACACTATGGTGTAAGTCAATGGCTACTCTCAACTTGGTTACCAACAGTCTTCAAACTTTTGTGCTTAACAGAAAAAAAAAGAAACTCATAAATGTTTGGAACAAGTAGATAATGACAGAGTTTTTGGGTGGACTATTTCTTTAATACCGCCAAGCATGCTGAATATCAAGAAAACAATAAACAATCAATGAGCATATAATTTTAAAAAGAACAAATTAGTTAACTTTCTACAATTTTGCAAATGGAAATAAGTTGAAGCAAGTATATCTAACCTTAAAAGGTGTTGCAGTGTTGACGTGACAAAATCTCAATGAGCTTGCAGAATAAAATATAAATAGTGGTTTGCTTACAGGTGTACTTAATGGTGAGAGGGTCAGTACCTGCAGGTTCCCACACACGGAGAAGTGTTCAAGTCTGTAGGGTATACATGAGTGCACTAGGTCTTGTTACAGTTGGTCAGCATTTTAACACCCCTGCTTAGAGCTTAAGCATATACAGGTTTAACTTGTAGTGAAAATAAATCTGCTTGGAGGGGGGCGACTGTAGCGTGGGAATGGAGATACAATCTAGACACACAGGTCTGGATGTAAGCTTGTACTGTGAATGGAAACAACATCGTACTGCAAAAGGTAACTGATTGAAGCCCACAAGGCCTAATGAATATGAATGCCTAATGTGGTTATTCCAGATGATAGATAGATAGATAGATAGATAGATAGATAGATAGTCTGCACTGCACGATCTTCCCAGTAGATGCCAGTAATATTCTAATTCTTTCAAATGCACTGCATATCGTTATCGCACACTGACTCTCACATACACACCCAAGTCCAAGGAAGGAAAAAAAAATCATCCCGTTTTGACCTCATCAGCAAGAGCGATCAAGAGAAAGATTCCATTTTGTGACAAGAATACTTGATTATTAATTTGATTAGCAAATGTGTAAAAGATCATAAACTAGGCCATATGCACACACACACATAAATGTGATATCTCCCTTCATGCCGTTCACAGACTGCATATCCACAAATTCCCTGTTTCACCTTTTCCCGACTTTTCTCCTCTCTCCAGTTCCTGCTCCACTGCCGTCCGTAATGGCGAAAGACTCTTGTAAGATAAACACATGAAAAAAGAGGAAGATCAGGAGATGAGAGATTTGCAAAGCGAAACAACCAACCCCCCATTCTCTCTTTTCCTCTTTCTCTCTTTCTTTCCCTCTCTCTCATTATACTCCCCTGCTCATTTGAATAAATTAACACCCCCCTGACGTCTCGCTTCACCACCTTCCTCTTTCCCCCAATCTCTCCCCCCTCAACAGGCTGCAGGGAGAGAGAGAAATCCAGAAATATCCTCCTGTTTCCACACACGTTCATTTACTTACTCCCTCATGTACAAAGACACAATCACACCCACCCTCTAATACACCAAATTCAAAACAAACCCCACTCAAAAAAAAAAAAATAAATAAATAAATAAAAAAAAAACATTTGGTCTTATAAAAAGCAGACTGGAGCGCAGGCGCAGATGCACGGGTTCCTCCCTCAGCTGACTGACTTGGTGCAGCTCACTGACTCATTTGACTAATGCTGGCGAGCGTAACATGGCGTACGGTTCTGTATCAGGCTTGCTAATTGGCGCCAGTGCAGCTCCAGCGAAACTGGGCAAGCCGTGCGCTGCTGTGCCGCCATGCTAAACCAAAACAGCTCACCATCTGGGCCTCCTCTGCCACCATTTTGGATCTGCTTGGCGCTAGTTTGCATAGAGCGCTCTAATAGGCGGCCCATTCTGCAGGGGGAACTGAAACGGGGCGAGTTAGCCACCATTACAGAAGACTAGCATTTAGTGCCCTCCCGTTACCTGCGTGTGGCTGAGGTGGGAAGGCGCCAACCCTTGCCCCCTCCTTTCCACTATGCTACCACCTTCTACCCTCAGTGACCTTGCAGGCATTCGGTTAGGGAGGGGGCTCTCTGCATTAATACCAGATAACATTAGCGTTAATATGATTCTACCATGTTGCCGTGGCCTGAGGGGGGACTCTGATTGTCTGTGTATTAGCATTACCATTCTCATTAGCCCACCCGCTTCTGCCGTCTCCGCTCTCTCTCCTTCCTTCTCCTCATTGGCGTACTCTCTCTCTCGTTCTCTGCTTTTCTCCAGGCAACAGATGAGAGAGAGTGATGCAGATGATTTGTATTAGCAATGATTTCAACAGTCGCTGCCTGCCTGCAAGTCAGTGGTCACTTCCTCTCTGATGCACATTGTGTAGATACATAGTAGATACACAGTAGATTTCCTTCAGCCAGCGTGGCTTGTACTTTCTTTCTGAGCTTGTGTGTCTATCTCCATAAGTGTGTGGGAGGGTAAGGGTAGCATTCCATCTTCTATATTTCCATTTGTTACATAACTGAGTTGAGAGGAGAGGTAGAGAGAGGCCTCTAGGAAACAAAGAGTCCGGCTGATCTGCTCAACTGTTCTCTTCTCTGCTTATTCGTTTTCATACAAATCACTGCAGGATAAGAGGTGTATCTCAACCAGCAAACTTTAGTATACATTGCTGAATTTTAGAGATATCCAGGAGCTTAGTAGTGGGATAATTGCAATGTGTGTGATCAAGGTAAACCTCTGTGTAACAGCCAAGTGCAGAGTTGTACTTGGGAACAGAGCATTCTAGTCCCAGTCCAAGACTACTGAACTCAGGAGCAGGTTGACTCTGTCCTGACTTGGACTCGACCCTCTTCGGGTCTCGATCTGACTTGGACTTGAATAAACTGGTCTTGACTACAACACTGGCTAAGTATACCTCTAAGGTATTTTGTCAGGAGTTGCCCCCTTTGACAAAAAAGCTTCACCCTATTAGTCATTAATTTCAAACTGGATTGGTTGCTCTCAAGATTAACCCACCCCAAAATTAGGCAGTTATCTGTTGAGGACAAGCAGGAATGTTGTCCCTGCCACATCACTCTCAGGAAAAATGTGCAAAAATGTAACCTTTAGTTTGTTAATGGGGCAGTATGCTGAAAGTACCTGATCTACCCTAAAAAAAGTACATATTAATACTTTAAGGTGCTCATAACTTTAATGTTCTAATGTGAACCCTTTGAAGCTACTGGCTCAGTGACAAGTAGTTCTACTCCTAAAAGGTGCAACTCTATTGTTTTTCCTCCCCTCTGACAGTTATTATGTTAGGGGCTTTTTACTGTTCTCTGTCCGCACTGAAATGTACTGTTCAACTCTGTTCAGCCAAATTAAACTCTGCTCATGCAGTGAATTTTGTATTCCTCAAAATGAAACTTTTCCAAGTAGGGCCATAAAAGCAAAAAACTTTGCAGAACTGGATTTAACATTGTCAAATGTGTTCAACTAAATTGAAAATAACTCATATTTGTAGCTGAAATCGAAATGGAATTAACCAAAATATGCAACTTTGTAAATGTTCTAATTTTGTAGAAATATAAAGAAATGTCTGTGGAATTATATGGGCACAAACTAAGTTATCTAGTGTTTTGGCAGAGTGGTCATAATTTACATTTGATGGACCCTGGCCTTGTCCACTTAATCCCAGGATAAAAGGTTCTGCTATGACAACATAACTTCACTAAAGATTATTCCATTGAAATGGTCTTGCTGACTGGCCATGCATTGCCTGTGTTTGGGGCTGGGTAAAGATACATCACTGTCATTATGTGTAGAATCACATGTCAGTGTGATGGATTTCTCTATTGGTTGATTTTCTGGCAGGGCTGCACATAGCCTGTAATCAATAGTACAGTACGTTACAGTTCAATAATTATCCGAAAAGGATGTGGGAGTGTGAAGCCTGAGTGCTGGAGCAGAACCATCAAACCAAACAATGCAACCATTGGTAGCAGACTATCACTCTACACATTGTTGTCATTTCTTAAGTTGCCCTGGGGGTAGTGTGCTGTGTGCCATATTGTAATTTTACACCCAGACATGTACTCTGGCATTGTTACATATCATTGTCAAAATAATCCACAGAAATCCATCACACTGGTTTCTTCCTTTTAAGATGAAGGGGTTGCCAATTTCCATGCAAAAACTCTCAAATGCTATACAGATTTGCTTTATTTGAATTGTAAGGGTTTAATAATGCTGCATAATTACAATTTGTTACACTGTTTAATACAATCTATTCATTTCAATATTTCTTTTTGCAGACTTGGGTGGTGTAAGGCACTATAGTCACCAGACCGATAAAGCCGGGGTGGTCTGTGAGCGTTATCCGCCACTCGAGACAATACACGATACGCCCCACATGTCATTCCTCTCTCATTTTGCAGGCGATTCAGACATTCATCGGTGCGCCTCTGAAGCACGCGTTCTCTTTCATTCATATACGTGAACGTAAAAAAAGCGCGTGACAGGGTCTCGTGCAGTGTCTCTAAAGACGCACGCGAGTCACTCAATGAGCAGTGAAATAAAAGAAACGTAAGCGGAGCGTTTTACGCGCAACGTTCACACGAACTTTAAATTTAAAATGACGCTCAACCCTGCGGCAACAAAAAAAAAAACAACAACAACAAAACAAAACAAAAAAAAATTAAATATGATTCCCGGGTCTTAAAAGATTTAAGGTGGTCTCCCAGTCTTCAAGTTCCCCTCCTGGTCTGTTGAAAAGTGCCTAAAACCAGCAAATATAACTGTCTGGGAGAACAGACAAGGTTTAAACTGTTTTTCTCAGCAGCGTTACATCAATACACGATTTCTGGAGGTAAAAGGTAAGCCGTTGTCATCGCGAAAAGTGATCCGCCGTGCGTAAAAAGCAGCTATTTAGTTCCCAGGTGCGCTATGGTAACACTTAGTGCCACAGAACGCCCCGACTGTCTCCAGCCACGTGGACCGCTCACAATAACAACAACATGTTAAGTCCTGTCCTCCCTGATGCACTCAACCCAACCCCACCAACAAAACTCAGCGCGCCGTCCTCGCCGCGTCTCTCTCTGGCCCCGTACCAAGCACCTCTCCATCTCGCCGTACCACTGAACTACCGAAGGAGGGGCAGCTTGGATGACGGTCCCGCGGAGGGGAGGGTACGAGAGGCGGGACCAACGTCTTCCCCGCTTCTCGGCGCTGGCGAGTCCGGGACTAGGGCTGGAGAGATCGCCGGGGAGCATCGTCACCACTCCTGCACGGAGCCTCGCCTGGCCGAATACTGCACAGTGCACACGTCGGGATTGCAAAACATTCCTGAGAAATATACCTGCTATTTATGGCATGTGGCTGGTAACTTTACTCCTGCTGTATTCTTTTCAAGAAGGTATTTGTTCCTTTTATTTTATGCTGTTTTTTTTTTTTTTTTTTTAAATAATGTTGAAATAAAACTGCACTATTTATTACATTAAATTAAGTGGAAATTTAAAATCGCACTGTTCCAAGTTTATTTTATTGCGCGCTCGCATATTTGGATTTCAGGAAGTTTATTTCGCTCCAAAACTAATGCAACTTCCTTCAAAAAAAAAAATGTTTTAGTTGCTTAAAATGTGGAAAATTATTTTTTCTAGTCAGTGATTAATGACGAACAGGAGATTAGGAGGATGTAGGATCTGCATGTGCCCGTGCGCAAAGATGGGGGAGATAGCATGATTTGTATGCAAGATATGAATATGCTGTTGAGTTATGAATGTGTAGAACGGGATTAGATTTGGCATCGGTCGTGTGCATTTTCCATACACTTTTGGCCTTCTGTAGTTTGTTTGGTGGGGAAAGTAGAGTTGGTCAGAGGTGGGAATTTGTTTGCGCTTGGTGTACTACTTTTTACTGGGCTCGAATAAGAATGTAAATTTCCTAGGATTTGAATATGTCTGATATTTGTTTATAGTAACATGCTGCTGTATGCCTTTAGGAGAAAGAATAATATGTATTTTGTAATAAAAGTGCATGTTTTTGTTTGTGGTAGAGGATGAATATATCTGCATAGATCCTGTGAAAAATATAACGACATATGCAGCCTCATTTCCAATTAGCACTGGTGCAATTAGTGGTCCTCCATTTTCTATGCCAAAGATTCCTGGTTTGACTGTGCTGATGGTGGTTTTGATAAGGCACGTCTGAATTTGTATTAATGCCAAACAAAGATGTGGTTTATTGTAATCATAATTACGGTTATTTATTTGCTCATTCTGTTAGTTTTACGCATCAATTTCTGTCATGATGTATCCTCAACAATTTTGTTTTTGACACCTCACAGCATATATACCACTCCTTCCCTCACCCTCCTGCCTTGGAACGGTGCTTTCAGTTTTTGCTCATATTTTTTTTCTCCCTAACATTAATTTACAAAATATTTTTGGATGAAACCACTTTTCAAAGGTGTGCGCCTGTTTTGGAATGTTCTTTATCTGATATTGCTTTGTCAAGTATGGATTCTTATTTACCCACAAACAGTTCAAATGTGAATGCTTTGCCTGGTTTTACAGTTCTCGAGTTTTGATGCTTTAGAATTGAGAAGGCATTTTTATTTTATGCATTTTAATTTATAATGTCATTTGTTCGGGGATGTAAGGTCAGAATTATTTTCTGTCTCTCTTCCAGTGTGTGTGTGGGGGCTTGTGAAAGAGAACTGTGGTGTGTATTAATGTGCTTGTTTATATTTGTGTGTGTTCTTGTATGGGGGAGGACGGGTGCAGAAGGGCGTAAAGTGCGTAAAAATGTGATATGGAGGTCGCAAACAAACTTATTTTTTGCCATGTTTTCTTTTTATTTTCTAGTCTTCATATTTTATATTGTGTTTTCTGTCATTTTCACAATATATCTCTTATCATGTATCTTGAGATCTGATGACACGGTCGATAGGAGATGTAAAACGCACATCAATTATCATACATGCATATGCATTAGGACTGCGTATTTTTCCGAGAGGGCCGGGCCTCCATCCTTTCCACTTTCAAGGAATATAGAAACATTTCCCCTTAAAAAACTTTTTTTTATTATTATTATTATTATTATTAATAATAATAATAAATATAATAGCAAATGGTATGTCTATTATTTATTACACTGATTAATAATGCCATAGTTTATTGAAGGGTTTTGTGTTGGCTTTAGCAGACCCAATGGAATATACATTTTAAGAATTCACCCATGTTATTATCCAGATGTTGTGTGCACTTAGTGTGATTGATCTCAAGTCTGTTTAGAATATGAAACAAAACGTTTTAACAAATATTTGTTTATCTTTACTAATTTTAATTATGACATATTTGCTTCATGGGATATTGAATAACGAATAAAGGGGCTGTAGGCATTGTGTGTTCGCGTGTGTGTATCTGTGTCTGTCCAATATTTATTTTAAGGATCAGCAGTCGTCAGGTCGTCACATTTGTGTGGTGGCTGCGATATTATCCGGTCTGATCCGATTTTCGGAACATTTGCCTAAATTAAAATGTGATTGAAAGGAGCTTGCCACGTCCAACACGTCATACATGCATATGCATTAGGACTGCGTATTTTTCCGAGAGGGCCGGGCCTCCATCCTTTCCACTTTCAAGGAATATAGAAACATTTCCCCTTAAAAAACTTTTTTTTTTTTTTTTTTACACATTTCCTGAAATAATTTTATGTTGTCATACGAACACATTTTAGGCGTTTTTGGATAGGGGTTATCAGTCATTCTAATTTTAATTATGACATATTTGCTTCATGGGATATTGAATAACGAATAAAGGGGCTGTAGGCATTGTGTGTTCGCGTGTGTGTATCTGTGTCTGTCCAATATTTATTTTAAGGATCAGCAGTCGTCAGGTCGTCACATTTGTGTGGTGGCTGCGATATTATCCGGTCTGATCCGATTTTCGGAACATTTGCCTAAATTAAAATGTGATTGAAAGGAGCTTGCCACGTCCAACACGTCAAACCCTTTTATAATGAGACATATTATTATTATTATTATTATTAACTGACATGTTTATGTCTAACATCAACCATAACAATATTTCATCATTTAAAAAAAATAAAAAAAAGCACACTTTCATGCGTTTTCACCTCCAAACTGCTCGCAATGTCAAACTTGCTCTTCACATCAGGACACCTCCATCCCACCCGGTCTCCCCTTCATAGAAATATGCAAAATTGGTTTCCTCCCCCCCGTCAAATCCCCTGTTCTTCCCAGCTGCGCAATTAGTAGGAGATCTGCCGCATCCCCCACTCCAAAAGTAAATCAGGTCATTGGCCATAAGGACTCCATTTATCTCTCTCTCTCTCTGGATCTGTCAATCTCTCTGTTTCGTTATACTCGTCATATACACCTGTTTCTCACTTCTTTCTGTGTAATTTTGTCGGGAGACACACTGCGCTCATTATAATACGATACTTCCTCTATACAAATAAAGAGTAAAGCCTTGTGTGACAGCAGCATGAGTCACAGTTATAAACACGTTACTCTCATAAACTGTAGTAATATGTACTTGAACTTTTCGTCTACTTGAGAATGAGATGGTTTAGACTGAACAGGATTGTCCCATCAGTGTTTCTTCCCCTCTCACGACTGTCCTGAGTTGATTGTTTTTAAGCCCCAAATTGTTCCTAGCTAAATAATTTCACTCATTTTAATAGGCTAGTCCAGGGGTAGGCAAGTATATATATATACTTTAATAAACATCAAAGTTTGCTACAATTAGTGCACTACGTAGTCGCTCAGGAACAGAAGTAGCCTGAGGAGGTAACCATAGCAACAGCACGCTGCTCTAGCGCTTTCCTTTGCGAACAAATGTGCACTGGAAAACAACACAACTGTCAATATCATTTTATTATAGATTTGAATATCACAAACATAATCACTCTCACACACACAAAAAAAATAAAGTAAAAAAAAAAATAATAATAATAAAAAAAAAATACTGATTTGTTTAAAACGTCCCTAATAGGAAAGACATAAATAGTTAGTCTAACTACTGATTCTCTATAATTGTATGGAAAAGACTAGCCTATAGCGTCAACATTCAGGTAAACGTCTTTTCTGTGTCCAATGGCCCTAATGTGATGGTGTGTTGCAGCACTCAGGTGTTTGCGTGCGTGTGTGTGTGTGTGTGTGTGTGTGTGTGTGTGTGTGTGTGTGTGCCCAAAAGTTTGATATGGTATGATATGTTGATATATGTTAATTTACAAATTAAAGTAGTTTAATATTGTATTAAAATGGATTTATATAAAATATACAAGAAACTGCTGATTTGAATGAGATTTTTAACAACTATTATCATGGTAACAGATCAGATTATAAATGGTCTGAATTACAAATTGCAAGTGATTTTTTTTTATTTATTATTATTAACTGGTACTTAATTACCTCGTGTTACAACCCTCACCATTTACCTCATTGTATTTAGTAAATCGTGTGTAGTCATGTTAATCTCTGATAGTTATGTTCTTCAAGAAAATGTAGTAAATTCCTCTGTGGTTTCATATTTGTCAGTTTAGTTTCAAAACAATTGCTCTAATAACAGGAACCACAGAAGTTCAGATTCATGCAGCTCCTGTTGCAGATCATGATATACCTGCATCTCACTTAGAGGTAAAGAGTGGCGAGGGGTGTCCCCAGAAGAGGGACCGTTTACAAAGTATTTAAACTACAGTTTATAAACTACCTGAAACACAGGAGATTTGTTAAAATTCACATTTTATTGACTCTTTTAAAAATGCATTGAGAAAACTGACACTCAACCTCCAAAATCATCCTTTGAAGTCTGAGCTACTTCTGAATTTTTTTTCCCTGACGCTGCAGTAACTTGCAAATAAGGGGGTAGAGACCCCTCACCCGTTTCAAAATCCAACCCCTAATGCATTTCAAACCATGTTTATCAACCTCACTCACTTACATGACCATATATTTGATTCATTATGTAAAGTGAACAAGATAGATGTATGCAAAATGCTAATTATATAACCAAACGGATAGATATATACCTCTTCTACTCTCCCACTTTTCTCTCACTCTCTTCTTAAAGAGATTGCCATACAATTGTCGGCGGTTACATGTGACTGGTTTCCAATCCACTCGAGCTCACTCACGCAAAGCACTGAACAATCACAGGGACAACAGTGGCAGGCAAGATTTACTCTAAAATACCAGAACAAATGTAATCTAAACACATGTGTACATGTGTCCTTCTCAGCCTAGCAATGAAGAAATGTCCGATGCACACACATACATACACACACCTCATGCTTGCTATCGTAACCTATTTATAACTGGATGCAGTGTAGGGCTGACTTTAGATTCAGCTGGAAGTTACTCAGCACCTGTAGTATTGATTTTTCCTTGACTGCACCGTGCATAAATGATTATCGGTTTGATAAGTGGCTTGTCTGAGGAAAGGTATAAAAAACAAAGGAGGAAGAAAGTCAGCCCCTCTCTCTCATAATCTCATGAGTTATTTTAAAAGATTAAAGAAAACATTATGACATTGGAAGCTGTAAAAAAAAATGTGCAGCATTGTATCGTGATATAGACAGGCTTGACAGCGGAAATGGCCCTTGAACAATCTGCGAATAAATTAATTGGGAGGCTCGGAGGCAAATGGATGGTTGAATTGTGTTGTTGTCGAACAGTTGCGTGCCCTAAAAATATGTGTCTGCATTTAGACATGTTTATGTAGGTGAGACAGAGTGATCGAAAGAGAGATTGTGTGTGGATTTCTTTGGGGGCAGGGTGTGAAGATCTATGCGTGTGCATGCGAGAGAGAGAGAGAGAGAGAGAGAGAGAGAGAGTGTGTGTGTGTCTAAGCAAATGCAGATGAGCGACTGAGAGAGCTGCATTATGCATAGCGGCTCACCATTGGCAATAGCCTGTGCTGTCCTCAATATATATTCAAATGCCATTTTCATAGCATCTGAACAAAAAATATATATGTATATATGTATGTATATGTTGTGCAAATGTGCAAGTAGAAGGACCACATAAAAAGAAAGGTGGGAAAGAGGAAAATGGAAGGCGATTAACAGGAAGAGATGGCGAGAAGGAAGGAAAAACAACAAGAAATGATGAGCAAAGACATTTTTGAGCAGGACATTTTTTCAGTTCGAGGAAATGGGTGGAGAATAGTGCGTCCATTTTGAGAGTTAGACAGATAGATAGGGAAAATGGGCATCATTAATGGAGCGTTTCAGCATTCCCGGCCCTTTCCCTCGTTTGGCATATGGCAGCGAGAATGGCAAGGAGCTGCAGGGCTTCGTTAGCCCTCACACGGAAGTCAGAAGAAAGGGAGAAGAATTTGGGTTATCCCATTGCCCTTTCTCTTTTCTCTTCTTAAGACTCCCCTAAATTACTGAACATCAACCCTAAACGTCTCAACAATTGTCCATGGACATATGAAGTCCTTGGACATAGTGATGAGCCATTTTTGTGTGGTTTATGTGGGTACTGCTGTCAATGTGTTTCCGTATTTTTATAAATTTTTTTCTGTGTGTCATGCATAGTATCAACAAATATGTTCACTCAAATTTATTTTCATTGACCACGTTGCTTAGGGTGACCGTATGTCCTCTTTTTTACCTGGACATGTCCTGGCCGTGATTACTAAATCGCCTAAAGTGTCCAGGTTTTGGCTTTGTTTTCTTATTGACATGCTCTCTACAGTCTTTATACATATACATTATACATACACATTTGCATTGCTTTTAATGTTCCTGCAAATTCTACCTTTTCATACACCAAGATTGGCCCATTATGTACAATGCCTGCACACTATTGGTCACTATTGGTCATCAGTAACTGTTTTTCAGTCATCACCTTCAGCATGTATGAAAACAATAGGATTTTTTTTTTCTGTCATAGCAACATGTATATAGCTAATATTTTCGAAAAAAAAAAAATATCTTCTTAAAACTGTTTTTGCTCATTATTTCTTTCTTTTTTTTTTTTCTTCCTTCTAGTTCTAAAAAATTGTAATTTTGTGGCCATTTAAAATTGGCTGTGTATTTGGACATTAATATTCGCTAATATTTCGTTATATTATATTAGGTTTTACCAGTGACTTTATTTATTGGCTCTTAAAAGTGTGAAATCGGCAGTTCAGGATAGAACAGTTTGGAATTGTGCATGTTTTTTATGCCAATCAGTGTAATGATGTCATTTTCTGCAGCTTTAAAGTGAGGTCACATTAGCAAAATTTAGGTGAAATTTCACATAGGGAATTGTCCAATGAATGAAACAGCTCACAAACTTTAAAACTAAGCAGCTTTCTGTTAGTTGGTGTAAATCTGTGTGACCAACTTAAATGAAATCTGCATGGGGAACTTTTTTGCACTCACACGAAACTCACTGTTGCGTTGATTCTTATTGAAATGAATTTTGCAGACAAAATTTCACAGAGCAATGGTAAATGTGACCACACCTTTAGGGTAGTTAATCACATTTACAGTGCAGGTTATTGGCTCAGAAAGTTTTATGCTCCTATGAACAGAGGTCCTGTGTTAGCAGAGAACTGAGAATGGGAACACTTTCCTATCAGCATCGCAATAGTGACACCTGTTGGTATGGAGGACAAACTGCAGCTGTCCTGCTCTCAAGCTTTTCCTTTTCCCCCTCCTTACCTCAGACTCCCCCTCGCCACCATCGCCCAGACAGCGGGGGCGATATCCCCAGGCTGTCCCTTTTGGATCCACAACCCCTTACCCAGAAACCCACTGTGAGATTATAGATATTGCAATCTTTATTATGGGGGTTTATGCTTTAGGCTGTAATCTGTAAAGGCAAAAAGGGGTGGGGGGCAGGGGGACTAAGCAGTTGACCTGTTTTTTATCCCATTTCAATGCGACCATGACCATATTTTCCATTGTTGCTGTGTTTTCTTCAGATCTACTGTGAACTGATGTGTTGTCATGCAGCCTTTCCGCTATTGTCTATATTTGCTTTCGCCACGAGCAGGGCGGCGAATCTACGTGTCACTCTCGCGTTCCGCTTCGACAGGTGACCGCTGTTCTCCTTTCAGAGCTCGTGTGCCGGTGAGTTAAGCGCGTGAACAAACACTCTTTGCCTCCGCAGCACCTGCCCCACGCGACGCGCCTGGGCCACTTGTCCATCTACATCGGACTCTGTGCGCAAGGCAACAACAGATCTAGAGAGTCAGAATAATGTAACATCCAGTGTCAGAGCGCGAATGATGATGATTTGACTCCCCTATTTAGAGAGATGTTTTTTTTTATATATATCTTTGAAAGGAGCTATTACAGATTAACAAATGTTTGTTTATGCTTAGTTTTAAATTGCATTTCCGTGGAGAGGAGATTGGCACTGTCTATAGTGCTGAAATATGTTTAGGGACCATTCAGTCACTGTCCATGGTCCTGAAAAGGGCTCTCGGAATTATATTTGACACAGCTCAGAGACCAGGATAGAGTGCACTCTGCTCTTGTCCCAAATAGCACTTAAGGCTGACGACAGCCAGGGACTGTTCCACTTTGAGCATGTCAGGAATCTTTGCTGTTTAACTCTAATGCTGGATCCCAGAGGTTATTTAGACAAAAGCCTGGGTTAAACATTTGCTTCAAATCCTAGACTTGTCATTGCAACTATGGCACTACATTGAGAGCTGACCTCGCATGCACAGCAAAGCTCAGTCTAGTCCAGTGGTTCTCAACAGTGTGGGGGGGTGGGGTCGTGGCCCAGTAGGGGACCTCAGTAAACTTTCAAGAGGGCTAAAGAACTCAAATTACTTAAAAATAAATAAATTAAATTACTTTCAATTAAGATAAATTAATAAAACAATTGTTTAATTTATTAAAATAATTAAACGTGTTATAAATTGTTATAAAATAATTTAAGAATTTAAATGCTACAGTGCAAATTCACTGCTCTTGCACTGAATTATTTATTTGTTTATTTGATTGCAGAATACAACCAAGCAAAATTGACAACATTTTAATTTGTCCTCTCAAAACCTGACATAATTTAGTTCACAACTGGATCTAAGACATTTGCATTTCTACTCCTAAAATATATTTACACTTGCTGTGTTTCCTTTAAACAGTTACAAACAGCGTGACAGCTATTTATTTTGTTTTCTTTCTTTTAAATAGGAACAATGTATTAATGTTAACTACAAATAATTCTTAAAAATTCTGACATTATCACATAATCACATCATTTAAATTATTTAAATGTATTAACTGCCCTAATATTTGTTATTAAAAATGTTGCCGAAGAAATGGAAACGTCACAGTTATGTAGGCAGTCTTTTAAACAATAACCTTGATTGTAGTGGACTTTGGAGTAACAAAGGTAGAGAAATGCCAGTTCAGACCTTGTTCTAATGTAATCCAGGCTTTCATGCAAAGTGTGAACAATGAAAAGGATTTTATTTCATTTGCTTGCAACCTGTGACTCCTGATGGCACATCCATTCACTTCAGGCCCCCATCTAACCTACCACTCTGCACACTCTAGACCTGGTCCTGTCTGGACCCTTGCCCCCTGGCACGCACCCACCTCCATAATCTGCCCTCCCCACAGGGCAGAGTGAGAGGGGAAGCGATAGAGGCTCTCCACCGTGCTGCGATTATCAGGCCGGGAAGTCTCTGTGTGTGTTAAATGTGAAAGGAGATTATATGGATTTAACTCTCTGCGTCTGGCGTATAAATTCCAATTACATAACATATCCCGTCATGTTCTATGGGAATATAAAAAGAGAGGGAGAGAGAGTGATGGATGGAGAGAGAAAGAATCCAAACCCCAACCTTACCAGTAAAAGCTTTAGCTCTAATCTCAGCCTTTCAATTTTCTAGCATCACTGTTTTCTTGTTTTTCATTCTATGCTTTACATGTATTTATGTTTTACATTTTGCATGATTTTTTTTCCATTAAAATAAATATTATCATTGTCCTTTGTAAGCCTTTAAATTGAGTAGCCTATAACTGTCAAAAGTAAGAATAACATTATTATTATCATTAAATTAATAGAATATCATCATGTACGCACATCCTGTGTCTTTCAAAACCCATTTAAATTACTGTTTTGCATGGCGCACAAAATAAGTTATTGTATAGAATGTCCAAGCTGCTTTTTTCCTTACAATGAAAGTGAATGGGGCTTTCATTGCTTTAAAACAAGCAGCATTTTCATTTTTAGATGAACTGTTCCTTTAATATTCAATGTTATTGGGTATACATTCCAATTCATATTTATGTTTATACATTGCGATGCTGTCCATCAGTATATGGAAGTTTATAGGTACCCCACTGACTTTAATGCTATGGTAGCATGTCACCATTATTCTTTCGAACACAATGAGAATCACAAGAATGGGGGTTAATCCAGGCATTGTTGACATAAACCAGGTGGGGGGCATTAATTAAATGTAATTGCCTTAGAAGAAAATTCTCTTGCTTTGGGCTTGTGTCTCCCTTGGCTCGGAGCCAGAGCTGAGCTAAGCAATTCTCTGAATACAAAAAAGATACAGAGTCATCACACCCAAACCATGTAATCCGTAATAGAGCCTGCAGATAATAGAGATGCCAGAATGGTAAATCGCTAAAACGCTGCCTTTGAAGGACATCATTAGCTATGCTGCTAAATTAGCATGTGTATTAATTTACGCAAACCACCACTTTTTTTTTCTCTTTTCTCACAGTAGTCTGGATTTGGTAATACACCAAGAGGGAATTATTGTCTGATCCACATTAGCTGTCAGAGAGGTTTGTAGATACATAGCGGGGGTTCTATGACCTATTTATTCTCCTATCAGATGGCAGCATTCAGCACGGCTCACACCGCACACATATTAGATTAGTGATATTCTTTAATGCCTGCCCTACAACTGTGCTGTTATCGAGAGATTTATAAGCATCTGCCAAGAACATACATATAAAAAGATGTGAATGGCGAGTAAAGATCCACTCTTGCTGTGGACAAAGTTGGCTTTTGTTTGGAAGCCTTGCTGATTCCTGCATCTGGCTTTGTTCATTTACTTCTTTGTTTGCTTTTGTGGAAATTGCAGCATTGTCTGTTTTACAAGGAGTAATTTTAACATTCTATATACCTTAGTCAGGGTAGCGACATATTTAATTTTTGACATGAATGAAAACGAGACTGTGAGGGCTAGAAGTACACTGCATTAAATGGATTGTATTGTTGTTTACAAGATATAGATTGCTCAGCTGACGAAAGTGTGAGGACTTTTATGCAGTGTGTGCCATTGCAAAGACTGCAAGTCTGTCGTTCACAGCCTTGTTTACATCCGCATTAAATTTAGTATGCGTCTAACCTGACTAAGATGCTTAAGAATCTTGGGTATTCTTCACAAAAGCATCCTAGCCAACTATGGTTGCAAGTTCCATTGTTAGCAACATAGTTCAATGATTTGGTGTTTTCTGAAACCATAGTTCCAATTAACATTTGCAAACATTATCAAAGAATTGTCTGGTTGGAACTACAGCTCTCGACCTGTGGTATAGATTTATTCTACATCTTTAAGTTTATCAAAAGAATGTCAACACAGTTTTTCAAGAGTGCGAATGTGCTAATGACAGAACTTGCAACCATAGTTGGCTAACAATGCAGCCAACAAATGCAAACTCTAGAGGGCGCAGCCTTCGAAATGATACAGCTATTATTTCATTCTTGCACCGATTAATTAGCACAAGTTATTACTCTACCACCTGTTTGACGCAAACTGTGACAAATATTATGAACCAATGTGGTTCGAACAACAGATGTGTGACAAAGTTACAACAATTATGACTAGCTACAGTAGTTAATTTCTCCAATGATGCATCATACTGTGATAGTTAAGTATCAGTCATGATGTCAGTTGTAACGTCAACATTAAATATGTTGAACCAGTCTGGTTCAAATGATGGACTTGTGGCAAAATACAAATATGTTGAACCAACTTTTTCCAAACGATGGACATGTGACAAAGTAACTGCAACTTTGGGAAACAGTTATGACTAACGAGAGTAGTTAATTTATTCTATGATGCATCAATCTGTGGTAGTTAAGTATCAGTAGTAACGCCAGTTATGACATCAACATTAAATATGCTGAAGCAACGTGGTTCGAATGATGGACGTGCAATAAAGTAAAATTATGTTGAACCAACTTTTTTCGAACGATGGACATGCGACAAAATAACTGTTTCTTTAGAAAAAAGTTAGGCCTAGCTACAGTATTTAATTTCTCCAACAATGCATCATACTATGGTAGTTAAGCATCAGTCGTGACATTAGCTGTGACATCAACATCAAATATGTCGAACCAACTTGTTCCGAACGATGGACATGCAACAAAGTAACTACGACTTTGGGAAACAGTTGTGACTAGCTACAGTAGTTAAATTCTCCAACGATTCATCATAATTAAGTATCAGTTGTGACATAATCAAATATGTTGAACCAACTTGTTCAGAATGCCGAATGTGTGACAAAGTAAGTGCAGCTTTGGGAAACTGTTGTGACTAGCTACAGTAGTGACAAGCTGACCTTAGCTTTTCCATGTAGATTGTGCACTTGGAAAATGACAGACAAATAATAAGATAAAAGACCATTTGTGGTTACATCATCTTCGCAAACAAGTGATTGATTTCTAAATTTGAATTGAGTTGTGCTGACCCAGGGGGAATGTCTCTGGGATAATCCAATCAGAGCATGGCATGCACTTTACCAGACGTGAATGTGAGGTGGAAGTTTGCCAGAATGACACTCAGTGCTTCTTTTATGATTTCAAAGTACAGTAACCCAAAGGAACAAGTATGCATTGGCCCCTTTACCTGTCCAGGTGTGTTATTTGAAGAATAAAACTCTTTGGTCACTTCGAGACTGACCATGTTGTCTCTCTTCCAGTGCACAGCGAGGATGTGGTCTCGACGCGGCTGTACTTTGTGAATGCTTCCCTGCAGAGAGTGACCTTCTCCAGCTCAGTGGGGGTGTCCCTGCCCTGTCCTGCGGGTGGCGCCCCCCATGCCGTCCTACGCTGGTACCTGGCCACCGGCGACGACATCTACGACGTGCCACACATCCGCCATGTTCACGCCAATGGCACGCTGCAGCTCTACCCCTTCTCCCCCTCTGCCTTCAACAGCTTCATTCATGATAATGACTACTTCTGCACTGCCGAGAACCAGGCCGGCAAGATCCGCAGCCCTAGCATCCGTGTCAAAGCAGGTGAGACCTGATTCCATCCATCTATCTATCTCTCTGTCTATCCACTATTTACTGTATTTATATGATGGTAAAGTGCAGTGAGTAAAGGTCAGAGTTGGCAACCACTTGCTGTTGCTGGTTGCTGGTTTTAGTCTCACAAGGAACAGCCCATGACAGTGCTGGTCTTTTTGGTATGACATATGATTATACATCATTCATGAGCCAGTCCCGATTTCCCAAGAAAAAAAAAAAAGGTGAAGCCACGTCGTGATTTTATTCATTATATTTTGATGTTCCTTACAGTTTGATAGTATAAAAAGAGGAATACTCCACATGACGTCATATGGATTTATTTCATTTCTGATTTTACATTTTCTTCAAAATCATTCTTAACACTTATATCTGTGATAAGTTGTATATCTCTGTTACATTTTGACTTGTATTACATTGCAGAACCTTATAAATTTTTAATTGGCCTTTAACATGTTAATTTTGGATCCAGTCTATATCCTTACTATAATGCGCACACTTGTACCATGTAAGACTGCAATGGCTTTAGTTTCCGTCAACATTTCTTTACAGACTATATTGCGCTTAGAAAAGAGCATAGTCAACGTAGGTGCTGTGGCAGAGAGGGGGCGCGTGACATTACAGGTGGAACATGAGTTCTTAACTTAACATCTGCAGTAACAGCAGAAGTAGCGGCCGGCATATTGCTAACCTAAATAAGAATGTAAGTGCCAAATGGATGTCCCAGTGGCCGGCCTGTTGACCTGACTGCTTTAAAAAGCAGCGCACAGACGGGCACACGGCGATACAGACAGTTGGCTGACTGACCCTCCCACTCAGTGCCAAGGTCACCGCTCGTGAGTGGGGCTGGCCGCCCAGCAACAGCGAGGGCTATCCATACACCTCCTTACACTCGCACACTCACTCTTATGCCAGGCTGTGCAGTGCCAGTGTCCCTCCTGTCTCCCAGTCTCCATCTGTCCTCTAAGCTAGAGTTCCCATATCATACACACGCACACACACGTACACATTCACCTACATTGAATTTACCAGAAATCATTCAATTAAATTCAAATCAAGTTTATTTGTATAGCGCTTTTCATGTAGAGAGAGAGAGAAATACAGTGTTGCAATAGTCTGGCAGGGTGAAATGAGATCTTGCCCTCAGCAATGGCAGTGGGGAACGTGACCAAATAGTCGAGTCATGCATGATAACACACAAACATAGACACATACGCCACTGCTATATCACTGCAGTCTCGCAGAGCATGAGAGTTGCCTCCAGGTGTGAGATAACCTTGCAGTTAGGGAGAAAGTATGTGTGCGTATTACAGTTTACACACATCCATTGCAGGGCTCTGTGAGGATAAGGAGTCAAGCTCTTTATCAATGCAGCACAAAAGTACATACTTTGAATTAAACATATCTACCGCACGCATTATGATAGACCTATAGAAAAAAATATTTGAATCGTTTTCTTTTCTAAGAATGGCTTAACTTGAAGTGCTGTAAAAAAATAATTGGAAAAAAATATGATATGTTGCCATATGGCAACAGCATACAATAGTGGATCTAACTTAGAATAAGTGTAAGCTTACTTATAATTAATATTTTTCCTCAGAAATGTTGTTTGTGTTGATTCAACTGGTGCTATTATAAGCTTTAATACAGTACTTACTTATAATTGTCACCTTTATGAACATGAGCCCCCCCCCCAATAATCCTTGAAAGATCACCTTTTTTATGTATGAAACTTCACAAAGCAGTTGTTTCATGTGCAGGAAGAGCAAGTTCTGGCCTTTTCTTCTTTACCTTGCCATAGAATATTGCCATGCTCACTGATGTAATGTTACCTGTATTCATATTTAATCAAAAGTAAAATTGCCATTTCAATTTGATTATATCCATAATACAAATGCCATTAACATACGACTAATCTACATTATTTCACTAGTATTAATGTTGTTATTGTTACAGCTTAACAAATTGCAGCTGACCTTGCTAGCTAGCTAAACTATTGTAATAATGTCATTCCACTATTGCACAGTGTTGCCGCTTGGCAACACATACATTTGAATGATTTACCAAAAACTCGAGCAACACCTTAATAAATAACATCAGCTTGAACGATTCTTCTAATGTAACCAGGCGAGTTCGGTACATGCTACTTTTTCCACTTTACCTGCATTAACATTAAAGTCTCAGAGGATGGAATGAATTACCTACCAACCGGCGACAAGATGGGGGTGACTTTCACCTCAAATAATTACACTAATTAATCAATTAAGTGCTGAGATGCAGCAAAACTGCAAGTGGACCTAGCAACCCACACAGAGCCCTAAGGAACCCAACACTAGGGCTCCCTCACCAGCCAGTCAGATCCTGGCACTGAAGGGTAACCATGGGTACGGTGAGGGGAGGGGCAGGGTGTGGCACTGAATGTCTCAGGTGGCACTGGAGAATGATGACAGCTGACAACTCACTGTATGACACCATTCCCCCATGCATGTCTCTCTCTCTTTCTCTCCCTCCTCCTCTTTTCTCACCCACTCTCCTGCATGCTGATCCTGTGCCAATAATAGCACGGGCACCTGTGTGGATAGCTCTACATTTATGAAAATCTCCCTATGAGGGCTTCATATGAGTGTGTGTGTTCCTCCTTGCACTCACTGTTCATTTTTCATTTAGCCTTTTACAGTGTCTCGCTCTTAGGATGTCAATTGTTTGTGTCCCTATTTTCCTGTATATTAAAGACAGGCTTCTATCTATCTATCTATCTATCTATCTATCTATCTATCTATCTATCTATCTATCTATCTATCTGTCTGTCTG